>NC_051158.1:23633274-23846197 GCF_013339745.2 Dermacentor silvarum | reverse complement strand
GAAAGATTTAAACACAAGCGCTGGAAGCACCGACCTTCAACTAACATTTATTGCAAGCTGCGCACTAAATATAAATACACAAAAGGGAAAGGGAATTACATTGTCACTGCAGGGTGACATTGTGATTCCTTCTCCCTTTTGTGTAAGTATATTTTGTGCGCAGCATGCAGTAAACTTTAGTTGAAGGTCAGAGCTTTGGCGTTTGTGTTCTTGCTTAATTGTCCCCTCATTCACGCTGCTTAGACCTCAATAGGTGCCAGCTAGCCCATGCCGAAGTTCTGGTTGATATAATTTTTTTTGTTTCTTTTAAATTTTGTGATTCAAAAATTTTTGTAAGCAAGTTTGTGGCCTAAATTTGAAAAAATCTATTCGCTACAGTCGGTAGATATTAACTGCTTCCTTTAATGCAACATGCATATTCGAATTAGGTGCAGTGGATGCAAAGCAAAATGATTTCTTTGTTCTCACGTATTTAGATAATGCTACTGAAGTTAATAAAGCTTCCTCTTAAGTCACAGCACGCTCGGTGCTCTCTGCCATGCGTCCATGTCAAAAATGAGAAAGAACATGAGATTTGGTTTTAAGCGAGGATTACTGTAAAATTTGGTGTATAGCGAGCATCCATACATAATATGGGAAGCAGTTTTGGGGATTCTTCGTTTTCTGGTACATCATCTTTTCAGTTGTAAAGGATAAAAAAGCTCTTACCCTTGTTAAAAAAAAGAAAAAAAACTTAAACACTACATGAGAATGCAGAATACAACGTCGCATATTCACATAATATACTGTATATTATGATACTTGGCGATGTGTGCATCGGATATTACATGTAAATGTGTGCCGAGGTTCTTTCCCATTGAACACGTCTTGCAAAGTGCTTTTTTGTTCATCATTTATGTTCAGACACTTTGGCCTTTTGGGTGGAATTTTGATTGTTTCATACCTTTTGTGGATCTACCTGACTTTGTTGAGGCAGTACCATATGTTAAGGGTCAGTTTTCATTGAAAGCCCATGTAGTGCCTCGAGTTCAAATTGCGTAGGAGGTCTAACACGATCTGTGTGCAGCGAAAGGCTATTGCTGTCAGTGGTACCTCCCGCATTAATATCTGCTTCTTTGCGTGTAAATACTTTAGGCTCAAATTTTAATTTAGTTTGTAGCTGAAAAGCTGTAGCTGTTGTTTTTATTACCACCGTAATTACAGGTTTGTTGTCGCTCACTTATTCGCACTTAGTAAAAATTTGGCTATGTAAAAGGATTCTGAAACAGGGCAGACAGTATCTGTGATGGTCATGTGCAGATGTTATTAATAAGAATGTGCACACTTTTACGAATTCTAATGTCAGTGGAAATTAAAGATATTTTTTTTGTAAGCCTCGCTTACAGCGTGCGAGGTAAAAAGCACCTAAAATATTACCGCCATCATCACCCTATTATATAAGTCCACTGTGGGATAAAGGCCTCACCTCTAGTTATTGCATCATGAACACCATCTGCAAATTTCTTAATCTCATTACACCAACGTTGTACTTGACGGTGCTTTCTTCGCCTTGGCACCCATTCCATTATTCCAATCACGCTGCCAATTATCTGCTCTGTGCAATAGATGACTTGTCGAACTGGACTTCTACTTCTTAATCTCAGTCACAATGTTGCCAACACCTGCACGCTCCCCAATTCGTAGTGCTGTCTTCCTGTCTCTTAACGTTTGTAACAGGCGTAATTATGCCTATTATTTTCGATTTTGCTCCTTATTTTGCGCATTCAAGCATCTTCTCAATTTTTTTTTTTTGTTCTGATAATGGAGAGATCTTGATATGCACCCACACATACAAAGATGTGTTTATGTCAACCTCGTTGAAACCGGTGCCGAAGCTAATAATTTGTCGTACAGTTAGGGCATCTAATTAATTGTGGAACTGGATTTCGTAATTTCGTTGCCAGATTTCCCAGTCGTCGTACTACTGCATCTCACTCTCACTTATCGTGCAACCTGGTTTTGCAAGTTACGCGCCTCCACCGCTCGCATGCGGAGGCAAATTCAAAGGCGAGCCCTTCTGTGCGATTTTTCCAGCAACGTCTTTTGGGACACAACCCTGCTGTGAATGCCAGCTGCAAGTGGCTCAGTTACTGTTACATATAGTCATAGGTGACCTCAATGCAAAAGTGGGGTAAAAGCAGATTGGGAAAGGAGCAGTTGGCAACTACGGGATTGATTCTAGGAATAGTAGAAGAGAAATGTTGGAGGAATTTGCGGAAATGAATTGGCTCCCAATGAATACCTTCTTCAGGAAGCGCAGTAGCAAGGAAGTGTACCTGGAAAAGCCCTGATGGAGAAACAAGAAATTAAATAGATTTCATACTCTCTGCCAAGTCCCAGCGTAGTGCAGGATGCAGAAGTGTTAGGTAGGGCAAAGCGCAGTGATCATAAGTAAGCGAGTGAGGACCAGGATTGCTCTCAGTTTCGAAGAGAAAAAGATCATATTTAGTAAAGAAACAGGCTAACCTAGAATTAGTAAAAGTAAAAATCTAAATTAGGTATAGCGACATCTTTTTATCTTGCCACCCGAGCCGGCAAGCGAGGGTAGGCAAAGAGGTCCGGGTCTTATCCGCGCCTCCCTGTTGGTGCAGCGGAGTCACGTGGTTGTGCCCGGGCCGTTTCCGTTAAAGCGTACCATTGTCCGCGCGCTGCAAACAGCATCTTTTGTTCGTTTTTTTTTTGTCTTGATTTGCACCAGCGCCATTACGGCTGCTCGTGATCGCGGTGCACAGCTCCGCGATCAAGCAGAGCAAACTGAGAGGGCGAGCCTAAACCGATAACTGGGTAAAACGATGACTTATTGGCGTCCCCTTTGAAACGGGGCGGTGACAGTCACCTAGCCTGCTTGATTTAATCAGGTATGCTATGCACGTTTTTATCTAGCATTTTTGTATACAACTCATTAATCTTTTTTCCCCCTCAAGATTCACCTTGTACTGCTGTAAGACTGTAAGAGATCAGGTCGCATCAATCTCTTCCCTGCTTTTTTTTTTTCCACCACTACTCTAAACGTCTTTTGCTTCTCTCGACTGCTGAGCTTTTGATGCTTCCGTCCACTTTAAACCGAAGCACTTCTGGAAGGTGTACATTACTTACGGTTCTCACTGGGTGAATCCCTTCGCATTCCATTAGGATGTGCCGAGTGGTCTCCGCATCTTTGCTGTAGCATACACATGCCTCATCTAGTTCTGAATATTTGCTCCGGTATGTTTTGTTGCTTAGGCAACTGGCTCAAGCCTCAAATAGCAATAAGGCACTGCCCTTTGTGTTACCCTACAGATCCTCCCTTCTAATTTCTTTCTTCACATTCTTGTAAATCTCCATGGTCCTTTTTGTTTCCGTTATTTGCATCCAATTCACTGTCTCGATTTCTCTCACTTTCTTTCTGATGACTCCTGGTTGTCTATTGACAGTTTGAATTATCCTGTACTTGGTTGTCAACTTTTTTGACCTCTTCATTATTTGTCGACGCTTTTCAGGTACAGATACTTGTACAATTTAACCGCCCATTTATTTTCATCCATGTCCCTGAGTCTTTCTTCAAAACTAATTTTGCACTGTGCTTTGCTGACTTCAAAAGGGAGCCTGCATGTAAACGCCCCCTAGTGACATATATGGTCGTGTCGGAGCGCGCTCTTCAGCCCTGCCATGCTTGATCGTGATCAATCCATCGTGTCGTCATTACATCGTTGCCAGCGTAATTGTCATGCACAGTCATCTTCACTCGTTTGTAGTCATGCGTGGGATGCATGGGATTGAGCTCCGCAGTGTTCATGTTGAGCGAGGTGTTTCTTGGTAAAATTGTGTCACACTTAGTCGCGTGCTCTACACTTGCGAATAGGGTCGCTAAACAAGAACAGCGTTCTTCGCAAACACCAATGTTTCCTAAATAAGTGCCCACAGTGCATGAGGTCAGCATTTAGCTGCAGTATACTTGAACTGAATAATTATAGACCCATTAACCTGCTTTCAGTATTGTATAATGTATTCGCCAAGATAATTTCCAATAGAATCAGGGCAACACTTGACTTCAGTCAACAAAGAGCTGGCTTCAGGAAGGGATATTCTACGATGGATCATATCCAGGTCATCAACCAGGTAATCGAGAAATCTGCGGAGTACAATCAACCTCTCTAAATGGCTTTCGTTGATTATGAAAAAGCGTTTGATTCAGTAGATATACCAGCAATCATAAAGGCATTGCGTAATCAAGGAGTACAGGAGGCATACGTGATTATCTTGGCAAATATCTACAAGGATTCCACAGCTACCTTGGTTCTCCAAAAGAAAAGTAGTAAGTTACCAATGAAGGAAGGGGTCAGGCAAGGAAACACAGTTTCTCCAATGCTACTCACTGCATGGTTAGAAGAAGTATTCCAGCTCTTAGACTGGGAGCGTTTCGGAGTGAGGATCAACGGCGAATATCTCAGCAACCTTCGGTTTGCAGATGACACTGTCCTATTCAGCAACAATGGAGACCAGTTGCAACAAATGATTGAGGACGTTAACCGAGAAAGTGTAAGAGTGGGATTGAAGATTAACAAGCAGAAGACAAAGATAATGTTCAATAGCCTGGCAAGGGAACTAGAATTCAGAATCGCCAGTCAGCATCTAGAGTCTGTAAAAGACTACGTTTATCTAGGTCAATTGCTCACAAGGGACCCTGATCATGCGAAGGAAAATAACAGAATAATAAAATTGGGTTGGAGTGCATACGGCAGGCATTACCAAATCCAGACCAGGGGCTTACCACTGTTGTTGAAAGGAAAAGTGTAAAATCATTGCATTCTACTGGTGCTAACATATGGGGCAGAAACTTCGATGTTAAGAAAGAAGCTCAAGAACAAGTTAAGGACCGCACCATTACCAATTGATCATTACCAATTGATCAAGTACGTCTGTGTGGTCGCGGGGCACTCTCTTCCGTTCGCCAGACCTGGCCTATATCACTCACCTTCAAAAATGTACAGCGTTTGCCTCACATTCGGTGAGCTGCTTTATTCCTTCACATTTAGCTTGTGTTAAAGGACTAGTTCGTGCGGTCCACTCGAGCCTTACCCCATCAGACATTTTAGAACTGTTTTCGGTAGCCGGTGCTGTGCCTGCATTTAGTTGCTCTCGTTTATCTGAGAAAAAGAAGATCCGCACAGACTCGGTCATTGTTACTTTGCTGGCACAACTCGCCCGACCGAAATGAAAGCATGGCCACTCATAAAACGTGTTGAATCGCTATCTCCCCGCCCAATCCAATGTTTTAAGGGTTGGCGCTATGAACATAGCATTAAGGGATGTCGATCGGTTTCTCGCTGTCGAAAATGTGCATAAAACTATGAATCAAAACAATGATTGTTCGTCACAGGAAGAACAATGTTGTCTATGCAGGGGTTTGCACTCAGATGACTATGCTAACTGCTCTGCGAGAGTGCAGGAATCACAAATTTTAGAGATAACTGAGCAAATAAGATGATCCTCAGGACGTGAATCCCGTGCTATTAATACAGAGAGGTCTCGTGGGTATGCCAGTCCAGAAAATCGTCTGTTGTACGTGGTAGACTCAACGCTTTCCGATGTCATAGCGTAGGCAGTAGAGAGGGCAATCAAGAAGGCAATGGAAAATCTATGGGTGAGCCTCTCGGAGCCATTGGCACAAATGGTGACTGCACCAATGACGAAACTGTTTCAGGTGGTTGCCCGCCCAACTGTGGCCTCTAGACTTTCATTGCTTTTATATGTAAATGATGCGGATACCAAGCCAAGCCATTCCAAGCTCCCTCCCGCCCTACTCCTTTCTTCTTTCTGTTTTTGTGTTTAGCGCACCAGCAACTGATTCGTTATAGTTCCAAGCTAACCTAAACGTATAAATTTTATTGTTTTAGTTTTGAATATGTATAAACCGCTTACAGAGCAACATATATTGAAAACGGTGATATTGACAGGCGCTATTTCGAGCCACACCGGTGCGCAGTTAGTGTGTAGACGGTGCAGATAACAATGAATGTATGAATTCTTTATTAAGAAAAGGGAGGACCGAAGGTCGCTGGTGGGGAGGAGGGACATACGAGGAGAGGTAGACGCTCACTAAATCGCGCAAGCCAGGTCGCTAGCAACGCCAAAGTGGGCTAACTTTACTAGGTGATCGGGGTTTTGGAGAACGTCGTTCTGTAAAGCTTTAATGTGGCAAGGCAGAAAAATATTGCTGTCGTCTCAATAAATATTTAACGTGGGACAGTGTAAAATGAGATGCTGCAAGTTAGCTTCGCATACGGAGTGGCAGAAGGTGCGTAATGGGGGGGGGGCAGAGGCGTCAATGCTCTTCTTTTGGTCAGCCAACGTCTGCCATCTGTGAATTATGTCAGGGGTAGTAGCTGTGTTGGCAAGTACTTTATTTTTGAATATTTCCTGGGATCGGCGGAGGGCGAGGTCCTCAAACATGCGAGCAGTGAGATGTTTCAGTCTCTCCCTGTTAGTGTACTTGAGGAAGCGACGTATTCGTGCCATTTCGAAATGAGAGTTTGGTGGCAAATCTGCATAGGGGTGGTCACCAAGGTCGGGAGACCTGCGTAGGAGAGGTTGGAGACGAAGAGGTAAAACTCCAGATTGTGAGGTGGCAAGACCTCGTTACCTCCCCCCTGGGCCCCCACGTGTCCAGGCAACCCTAACGTCAATGCCATTCTTCTGCTTGTGCTGTAGAATCTGGCGGATGCACAGGGCAATGATATCTTCAACACTGGGGTCCTCAATGTCTTTTAATGCTTCGAATGAGTCGGTGTAGATGGTGGATGGCACTGCATTGTCTTGTAAGGTGGTCCAGATGGCCAAAAGTCCTGCCTGTGCTGGTGTCACAAAGATAGTGTGCAAATGTAGCGCCTCACCGGTCGAGGGTTTGTACCAGGCCATGCGGTCGCCATCGAGTGCGGCATCAGTAAATATTGCGTTGGCGTCGTAATAATTGCGTCGATGAGAGAGGCGCTGTCTGCCCGTAGTGGCCCCTGTTGCGAGTGGCGTAGACATCTTGGAGGGGTAAAGGGTAGGAAATGCAAGGGTGGTGTCTTCGCCTGCAGTGCTCCGTGGTTCTGTGCAGACGCGTCAGGTGTTCCACAGCAGTGTGTCCTGGCCCTGTGTCGTGAGGTGCAGTCGATTATTCAGTGAAGTCTGAGCATGTTCGATGATGTCGTCGATGGGTGGCAGGGGCTTTAAGTCTTGCAGTTTGCGTATATTCGTGAACTTCCGGAGACCTGTAATTGTCCGAAGGATTTGTCGGTAGTGTACTTGAATGTTTTTTTCGGCTGTTTTTGATGGTGTTACAACTGTGCTTCCATAGGTGATTTTAGCAATTCCGATGGATCTGATGAGGGTGGTGCAGGTTGCCTGCCGTGTCTTGCCGAACTTGAAGGCGCGCTTTATAGTGTGCCTGGGCCATTGCTTTTTGAGCTCAGTAGTCCAAAATTATCCCGTATTGCAACTGTGGATGGGAATCCCAAGAATTTTAACGTGACCGTCGGTGGCCCTGAGTTCATGCTGGCCCAATGTCAACATTATTGCCTGTTGTAGTAGGAGGACGCTTCATCTGCCATTGACACATAGAAGTTGCGTTTTCTCAGAGCTAAGGTGAGTCCCAGTTTAGGAAGGGTGTCTTCGAGTGCAATAAGGGCAGCTTGAAGTTCGGTGGCCATGTGCTCAATGTTCCCGCCATAGTCTTGTGCTTCTGTCCAAATGGTTATGTCATCCGCATATATGGTATAGCGGGCGCTAGTCATTGTCTCTAGTTCTCGGGCCACAGTGAATATGGTCACATTAAAAAGCAGTGGTCCCAAAATCGAACCCTGAGGGACTCCGCAATCGAGATAATAAGTGGCTGGAACGGCATTGCCGTTGCTGCGAAGTCGAATGGGTCTGGCTTAAAAAAATCTTGCGAACCATTCTATTGTTCGTTGGCTGGGATACATTCTTGCTAGATTTGAAAGAATTTGATCTTGCTTGACATTGTCAAATGCTCTCCGCATTTCGACAGCTAGGATGTAGTCTGGCGGTCAACTCCGCGAATTTCTATTTAGGAGCCTCCGAAGCAACCAGAGGTTATTGTGGGCTCCCATGTTGGGTCTAAACCCAGCTTGGGATGGATGTAAGCCTGGCTTGCGATATTCGATGTACTGGGTTATCCTGGTATGTATTATCCGCTCAGTGAGCATACAAATGGTTGGTGGAAGCGATATTCGGGTAGACGGGACAAAGGACTATGAACAAAGTTGCAGCAGCCGTTTAATTATACCTTTCATTTATTGGTTTTGTCTACACGGCAGTCTAATTGCTTGCAAGTTTAGCGACCGAAGGTGACGACAGTAGCAGCCTTGTGTTTGCTTTTACCCTTTATATTCTACTCTTTATACCGGTAAACTTGTAGATGTTGCGGCCGTACGCTTCTCATCGTTAACTGTATGTGCAAAAACTTCATTCACCCGCCGCGGTGTCTCAGTCAGCTAAGGCGTTGCGCTGCAGAGCACGAGATTGCGGGATCAAATCTCGGCCGCGGCGGCCGCATTTCGATGGAGGCGAAATGGAAAAACGCCCGTGTGCTTACGTTATAGTGCACGTCAAAGAACCACAGGTGGTCAAAATTCATCCAGAGCCCTTCACTACGGCATGCCTCATAATCAGAACTGGTTTTGCCACGTAAAGCTCCAGAAAGAAGAACAAGAACTTCATTCGGAAATAGGCAGGCGTGCGCGCGCAGCAAATTCCTGCTTGCAACCTGCCCGACCGCGGTGGTCGGTTCCGACAAACCTTATTTAACTGTGCTTCCGACTGCGTCGATCATTCTTGTTTACCACCTGTATTACGTAAATTTGGAATTATTCTCTGATTAGTTACAGCACATTTAAAACTATTCACGTACGCGTGGATTTTCAAGCGGCCGACTGTTCGCTTGCCTGCTGTTTGATTCCCGACGCTGAAATACAACGCGTCATGCCGGCCAATTGTACCGCGTTTGATTTCACTGCAATGAGAAGTGAAGTTGCTCGAGTATGTCAGTTGCGCGCTTGCGTGGGCTGGACGTAGCGCTAACTTGCAGGCTTATCGAAGTTCAACATTCCGTGATATTGTGCTCCAGCGGCGGTGCCGCGGCGGTAACGCTGTGTGTTGTTGCTGCAGGCGGTGTTGTAGCCCGGCATGTCAATTCCGCAATTAGCTATCCAGCGCTGGCTGTGGAGCTTCATGTGCTAGCTTTGCGCAAGGGTGTGCATGACTGAGGGTCGCAAACACGGGTACTCCTTGTGCAGTTGAAACAGATGAAGCTCACACACAGTATCATCCCACACTCGCAAGGCTTGAAGTCTCGAACGCTGTTCTTGCAGTTCACGACATAGCCCGTCTTCCCTCTGCTCTTCCACATTTTATTGAGATAGAAATTATATGGACACGCCAAGCGCATTTGCGCCGTCGGCGTTGCCGTCGCCGGCGTCGCCGTAAGGTTCCCTATAAAGTCCAACGGCGATAAAATCGTCGCCGCGCGCCGTATGCTGTGTGTGTGAGTGAAAGCGTACGAGGGTGAGCCGGCATTCGCGGCTCAATTTAGGGCACGCGAGGGAGGAAGGCAGGCCGGAAGCGCGCGGTCTTCATTCGCGCGCGAGGCACGGGGACGAGCGGACGGTGAGGAAGGGGGGGGGGGGGGGGTGCGTTTTGCACCGTCGGCTGCTGCTCACAGCGCGGTCGCCGTATCTTGAAAGCGATCTGCGATGTGGGCGTAGTGCACGGACGCGCCGGCCTCATCTTCAAAGCTATCTGCGATGGCGACAAAGTGCATGCGCCGAGTGCCGGTAGCTTCGTATGCTCTGTGCTTTCGACGTTTAGTTCGCGTTGAAGCGAGACGAGAGACAGCGGAAATGTCAATTTGCCCACTGCTGCTGGCGCGCTTTCTCATTCCGGCGTTTTCACAGCGAGTTTCCTCATCGAACGAGATGTGTTCATGTTTACCTGTGCGCGCGTGACACCGTGCTTGTCTATGTAGTTAGTAACCAAATGTTCTTATATGGCCCATTAAACTACTATGCTTGCTTCGTATAGCCATCTAATAATTTGCTATCGCAAACGATGCTTCGCCTTTCGGGCAAAACTACGACTTTTTAAGCAATAGTAATGAGTGATGCCTTGCTTCTTCGCGGGACCATAGAGAAAGAAATTCAAAAACAGGGAACCAAGGAGGTTATAGGAGGTTTATAACCTCCTTGCAGGGAACACTCGAGGAAAACTGGCATCCGGAAATACGTCACGCTAGTATTACTGTCGTCCGTTAGCTACCGCGAGCATGGAAAAAAAAGAAAGAAGAATGTGAAACGAAGTTAACAGACGTTGTTTTAGTTTTTTATTCTTTGCCGCTAAAGCTAAGAAGTTCTGCATATAAATGAACTTACACTTTGGGACTTACTAAGCCTTTGGTGTCTATGTTGGCGGTGACCTTGGCGAAACTGCACCATGACGAAAAATGGCCGACGCCTCAAGGAGTAAAAACACGTCTCAAAATCATGGAGGAGTATTTTTTACCTCCATGCTCAAAATGCTCGAATTGACGTCACGTTTCTCAGGGACGTTCCTGTAAACAAGGTAAATTAGTGTCTCTGAAAAGAATATTTGTTACATTTTGGTCTGGGTGGGAATGGAACGCAGGACTCCGGGTTGCGACATGAGCACGCTTCCCTGAAGCCACGGGTGCTCCAAGGTTCTGGCTTACTAAAGGTGTGCCTGTACCCGACGACAACTTTCTGTGGCAGCACAGACAAAGTGCTCACACGTGCGGAGCTTCTGCTCTTGTGTTACTGCTCCAAGTATTGCCGTCGTTCTGCCAATGTGTTTTGTCAAAGAAATGTGTGCTCGGCTCCGTAGCTTTGGCTGTTCTGCCACAGAAACTTACCGCCGGGTGCAGCTTGTCACCGAATAATACATAGTAAAAAAAAAAAAAAGACACTCTAAATACAGAATGGCCACACCAACCGGCGCGCCGCCTGTTGGTGTGGCCGCCCTGCCGCAGCTGGCGTGCGGCCGCCGGCGACGCGCCGCGCGCGTTTTGCCGCTAGTGTGTACGTGCCATTACAGAAACTTGCCGCCGGGTGCAGCTTGTCACCGACTAATACATAGTAAAAAAAACACCCTAAATACAGAAAGTGTTTTCTGTCGGTGAGAGAGAGAGAGAGAGAGTCTCTCTCTGTCGGTGAAATTCTGCTTCCTCTCTAAAGTACCGCAAGTATTCCCTAATCGGTACAGCGTTTGTTTATTAAAGAGCATTTCTGTGTTTCACATGTATTCGAATAGGAGCATTTGAGTTGGTACAATGCTAATGCTTCCTGTTAACCTCCCTCCCTCCCCTTGCTTTCATCTCCCCATTTTTCTCCAACACTTTCCACAACGAGACGATGCACGCACGGCGATTCCGAAAGAATGAAACCGTGACACATTCCAAATCACCTCTGGTGTAGACGAGTAAAAGGGCGAGGCTGTCTGAACGAGGCCCGCTCTAATCTACAGAGTGGAAGGTAGGTGGGATCGATTCCCACTGCCGATACGCGTCGTGGTCCAGGTTGGCTCGGGTGTAGGGAACGGGCAGGGCTTCGGAACATCCGGTACGAGTGCGTTGATGCCAGCGATACAAGTTAAGCCACGGTATGGCCGACTGGATCAGCCAGGACAAGTGTCCACATGCAGGTGACAAAAATGGCAGTCTCCTGTTGCATTGTGGACGCAAACGGCGCTATATAAATCTCAATAGAACGGCCATGGAAGGCAATGAAACAAGATTTGTTTGTATTTTTATGGAATTCGAAGCGTACAACGCGACAGCGTTATCGGGACCCGTTCGCATCGCATCGTTCGCATACGGCAAGTAGGCTTCATTCACTGCAACACTGAACGTGGGAAAGCCAGCTTACAAAGACTAAGCTTACACCGATCGCCTTAAAGTCGGCTTCACTTTTAAACAGAAATGCATTGCTGGAAGGGCTTCTTTCCAAGGGCAATATAAGTGGTCTTTTATTAAAATGTGAAGGCCCTAGCACCTTTTTTATAACTTTATTAATTGTTTGTTAATGCCCATACGCGCGCGCGTGTCCAAAACGAATTAGCAGGCGAAGACCCAATTTGACTTGCCTTAGGGAGCCTACATGCAAGCGCTGTTGCATGTAGGCTCCCTAACTTGCCTAGGATGCAAGCGCCATCTCGATATCATTTTCGCAAATACCAGACCTACGCGCGGCTGTAGGCCTGGGAAAGGACGTGCGAACTAAGGAAAGGAAACACTTAAGGATGGTGGTAGAAGGCATAGTCATGAGCATGACTCAGCAAATATGACAATGACAACGAAAAAAGATTAACATTCGAAAGCCACTGAAATGGTTTCTGACGTGGGTACTAAGGGAAAGAAAAGGCTAAATAAAATTGATGGTCCAAGTCATAGTCATGAGCATGACTAAGGCTTTCGCCTTAAGGTCTGTTAGGCGTAGCTAAAGAGACTTCTGAGGACTCATAACATGAATTTCACGACATGCGTGTCATGTAGGTCATGAAACAGCCACCTACGTCTTGGTCCTATCATAGTCGTTTTTAAAATTTGGTAGGCTCTCCCCGGTACACTGCTTCGCATAACATCGATTCCCAAAGGGCGTTGGATCTGCCGGCTTTTCAATTAACCCAGTATTTACATTATCAGAAGAAAAAAAGCCGGCAGATCCCACGCCCTGTGGGAATCGACATTATGCGAAGCAGTGTACCGGGGAGAGCCTACCAAATTAAAAAAAAACGACTATGATAGAACCAAGACGTAGGTGGCTGTTTCATGACCTTTATGACACGCATGTCATGAAATTCATGTTATGAGTCCTCAGAAGTCCATTTAGCTACACCTAACAGACTTTAAAGCGAAAGCCTAAGTCATGCTCATGACTATGACTTGGACCATCAACTTTAGCCTTTTCTTTCCCTTAGTACCCACTTCAGAAGCCATTTCAGTGGCTTTCGAGTGTTAATCTTTTTTCGTTGTCATTGTCATTTTTGCTGAGTTATGGTCATGACTATGGCTTCTACCACCATCCTTAAGTGTTTCCTTTCCTTAGTACCCACGTCCAAACCCATTTCAGTGGTTTTGGAGGGTTAATGTTTTTTCGCTGGGTTACTGTCATTTTAGGCTGCTCTTTCATGACCTACATGACGCGCATATCATGACATTCATGCCATAACCCATCATCTATGTTCGTCATACACTGTTGTCATACTATGCCAATTTTGGTACCTACCAAGTTAACGAAACGACCATGAGATCACCAAGACGTAGGCAGCTGTTTCATGACCTACATGACACATGTCATGACATTCATGTCATAACCGATCATTTATGTTCGTCATACTCTCTTATCATACTATGGCAGTTTTGGTAAATGCCAAGTTGATGAAATGATCCTGAGAACTCCAAGACGTAGCCGGCTAGATAGATAGATAGGTGAAGGTAACAAATGTTCGACAAGAAATGCTTCGCATTTAAAAATAATTAAGCTGCGGTGTCAAAGCTTAATGGGGCCAAATTCACTACAGCTGGTTGGACTACGTGCACCGCATTTTTCTGGGTGGAGCTTGTCTGTAATTCTTAGATCCGCAAGATTGGTTGCACCCTGCTATTGTTGACGGAGCCAAAGTTTAGCGACTTGTTGAATGTAGGATATATTACGCAACCATGAATACTGTTCTGGTTATTTCTGTGACTGCCATTACAATATTTCGCGAAGATATATAACTAAACCATAGAGCAAAAGTGACAGTGACAAGAATTTTTATCTCTGTGCAGGCCTTTAAACTATCGTTAGTCATTAAACAAACCACAATAAGTGTGGCGGCGACCACAGACACGTTCAGCTTCCCGGCGTAGCAGTAACAGTGTTGCACGCTGGAGCCGGCAGTACATTAACTGCATTAATTTATTGGTTGTTAGGTTGCGGAGTTTGCTGCTGGCAGGATTCAATATAAAGGACTATATCATACTAAGAAAACTTTGTCCCGTACGAGCACTGTTTCAGCGTACCGAGTTAACTCATGATCTCTAAGACGGGTCTCACACCGTGCCATTATCTATCGCGATCGAGTCCTATCGGGATGGAATGTTTCGATCCCGATTGGCTCCTTTGTGCAAGCTGCGGAAGGCATACAATCGCGGTCAGAAAATTTTGATCCCGGTGTGACTAGATCGAGGTAAAAAAATGCACCGTGGGACTCTGGTATAAAAATCTTAATCCTCACAAACAAACCCCTGACCTTCCTTTCATATGCTCATTAAGTCAGTGAATGAATAAATTCCGCGTGAACAGAAGTTAAATTTAATTTTTATATACCAGTTATGCTGATTTGACCTCTCTGTGTGTGTGTTGTTCTTATAGTTCTTTCACATTTTCTGTTTTTTAAAGTGAATATTCCTTGCCGAGATCGAGGCACTCTTCTGTACCTATCTGGCCTCTAACGCCGAACGCCAGGGACCCATGCTTCGACAAGCGGCATACATCACCCTTTCTCTTTGGCAAGCCGGAACGTGTAGACGCTTGGCGTGTTTCGATCAGCAGATGAACTAGAAGAATCCGACGCATCAGAAGCATCACGTGTGCAACACAACACTATGAATCGACCACTGAAAATTGGAGAAAAAAAATAGTATATGTCTGATGTACTAAATGTTATTATGTGTATATAATATCCAGCCTGTTTATATTTAACTGCAAATAAGATCAGTTCTTCGCATAACGTGCTGCTCTTTAACATTGATATTTATACCTCAAAAACTACACTTCATATGGACACACGCATGGTTCACGAGCCAATCACATCAAGACTGCTTCTCTTTATGTGGACGTCAACTGGAGTTGAGTGAAACTGATTTTGTTTATTTTTCTTCCTCCGTGATCTGCGGACTTGCTCTGATGAAATTACTATGACAATATTAAAACCTTTATTTCAGATATCGTTTCACGCATTGCTTACCATGCTAAACCATTCTGTTAACATATCGAAGATTCCTCTGGAACGGAGACTCGCAAAAGTAATCCCATTATCAAAAAAAAAAAAAAAAAGAACAAGGTGCTGGTTTCCACTTAGATAACATTTGGCCAATATCTCCTACATCTAGCGTAGTTAAACCCGTGCCAAATTGGTTTCAGACGTGGGTGCTCCATTAGGTGTGCCCATATTGACCTAGAAAGTCGAATTGAGCTTGCTCGAACGTTTAAGCGTATAGATGATGAGGACCTAAAAGATGGGTTTTAGGCGTTGTGCTGCAAAGTCACATTGTGCCACGGACAAAGGTCGTGGGTTCGAGTGCCTTAATTATGTCTACCTCATTTAGGATAGGGTTAATTAGGCACTCTCACCCATGAGACTTGGTGGGAGTTGAACGCACTATTTTTGGCGTTACTTATACCATGGCTAATTAAGGCACAGTTAATTAACACATAGGTAAGTAAGGCACTCGAACCCACGACCTTTCGTGGGAGTCGAACACCTTTGGTAGGAAAAAATAGGTAATTGGAACTAACAATGCCTTCGAATGGTTCAAGAAGCCACCCTGCCACATGGTGCTACCAACAAATGTCGTGCTAGAGTGCCTTAACTGACTCTACCTTAATTAACATAGAGTTAATTAAGGCACTCAGAATCACGACTATTGGTGGGAGTCTAACCCACGGGGAAAACAATAGGAAGGAATAATGCATTCGATTGATAATTTCAACGAATTTAATTAATGTCTTGTAAGCACGCAGGCCTTCGCCTTCATCCTCTTTAGCGTATGGTAAAGCGGCTCTCAACTGTTTTTCCAATTAGCCCGGTGTTTGCATTAAAATAGCAAATTCATTAAGGTGTGAGTGGACTGCTGGCTCGGGTCTGTTTCAGAGGTAAAAGGCACGTGCACGGTGTTTTATAGCGAAGTTGATAAGGGCTAGGTTCCAGGAGATCGCGTCCGTCGACCGACCGGCGTGTACAACAATTACGGCTCCATATGCACGGTAATTTGGCTCCATGGGCGTTGCAGTTTCCCGCCAGTTGTGCCTTAGCACAGGTGTCAAAACGGATGATGGATGGCCCATTGTTATACCCCTCGCTACCGCCGATGCCTCTTTCACAAGTGTCACGATAACCGATGACGGCACTTACCACCAGTCGTTGTGCCCCTTTGTCTCGTGACGTAGAGAACGCGCTGTTATGAGCAGTTGCCCTTTGGACTCGCTATGGGACGGACGGTCGTTTAGCCCCATCTTCCGGGATCCTGACGTCAAGATTCTTACGATGCCGTGCAGTGTGCCGCGGCTACGAACGCTGCGGCTCATACGCTAGTCTATGACGATGGGACAGACATGGCGCAGCAAACCCACTACTTGGCCATCGCGCCGGGCGAGAACAAGACACCGGTGTCCTTGCTCTGGGACAAACATGCCGAAGACGCTCAATACAGTCAATAATGATAATATATAAATTTACTATCGAAATATTCACCATAACAGACCCACCATAGTCACAGCTTCGTTATCTTTCTTCTTCACAGTAGTGGAAGGGCTCTGAAATTATTGTGGGTGGAGATTATTTGCGATTCTTAGATCTATAGATCAAAGGTGCGCACTGCGTCGCAGTCTATGAAGATGCATTGCAGTGGGAACCAAGACTAGCATCTTGCTGAATGCAGGCTATCTTACACAACCATGAATGCTGTTCTGGTTATTTCACTGACTGCCCTTACAATATTTCGCGAAGATATGCATAAACCATAAAGCAAAAGCAGCAATGACAAGAATGTTGATCTCTGTGCTGGGCTTTTAAACTATCGCTCGCCACACATCAAACCACAAGTGCGGCGGCGACCACAGGCGCCTTTTGCGACCCGGCGTAGCAGTAAAGGCCAAACTACACAAACGCGTGCCGGCACGCTAAAGCTCGCGCCACGCGCCTCACGCATGCGCATATGGTGCAGAACAGATCGTACGCGTCGAAGCACGGTTCAAGCTCATATATCTAATGTTTACTAACGTTGCACGTGTTGCACGCCTGCTGTCTGTGTTATTAGACAGTTTTAGTTACACGTACGTGGAGACTTCATGTACGCAAACGTGAACAGTCTACGTACCTTACGTGCACGCCATCTGAAACGCTTTTAGCTACACGTACGTGACGCACCACGTAGCTACATCTATCGGGAAATATGAACAATTCAATTCAAGATGAGTATTTCAGCGAAGCCAGTGATGTGCATTGATGCGTGCCGGTCATCGTCTCCGCAATGCCCGGAAGTGTGCTGTGCAAGCGTTATCTGCTGTCATCGTTGACATGGAATGAAATAGATGACCAGTCATCCTGTCGCCGTGTTTCCATGCAAGCCATCTGCGCGCGCTCAGCGCGCTATCACTTGTTCGTGATCTCGCGAAACCCCCGCGCTAAGCTGTCTACGTGCGCAAGAAACGCACGTAAAAAATCGAATCTCACGTACGTCCGTGAGACCAGCGCGCGGCCGCTACGTTCTGCGCATGCGCACTGCTTACACGTAGAAGCTCTACGTACGCAAAGCCTCTACGTGCGTGTAACTAAAACTGTCTATTTTTGTGTCCTGTTTTTGATGCGCTACGCCTTTTGCCTCCTAAAGCCCAGCCAACATGTACGCTTGCGGATAATACGCGGGTGTGACTGTTCTCACAACAAATCCGTGCAGGGGCGGGGCCTCGCCTAGATCACGTGGCCTCGCCTCGATGACGTACCACCAATTTCTTTTTTTCCCCTCTCTGTTTGGCGGCGCGGTCGGTGTGCGGCGCCTCAGTTCGGATCAGCTCATTCCACGTGAGCGAGAAGTTGGCGCGCGTATCATATTCGCGGCGTGCGTTGTGTTGTTTCGCTTGTGAAAGCGTGGAATGCAACGATGAGCGAGGCTCCTTACCGACAGAAGGGGATCGAAAAGTACCTCCAAGGGCTACATCATCATGAAGACGGCTACTCCCATGGCTACCTGAAGTGAGACGATGAGCTTAAGCTTTTTGAGAGGTCCTTGGCTGCCGTCAGCGAGAGGTATGCTGTGCGGACATCAAGAGACCTGAAAAAGCCGTTTAAATCTAAGGATGTATCGACTGCTTCTTAATGTTCCGCTCGGCGCGTAGATTTATCATTGAAAAACGCAGTAGTAATTTTAACCAGGGACTCAACCCGGCAGAACGACTTGTTTTCAGTTGCGGTTAGTGCGCAACAATAGACAATTGATTTATATTTATTCGCCTTTTTGAAGATCGGGTTATCATTGTTCCGGTTACCGGTTCAGAGTTCCCCTGGCACCGATTTATTTCGCCTTGAGTGGAGTATTGTTCTGGTTACCGCGACATGACCCGATCCTAGAAAATTTGGATAAACGTAAAAATAACTGAACTGTTATTTTTCGGTTTCAGTCATGATTAGTCATGATAAATGCTTCACAGCTGCGATGCGCTTGGGCGTTGGTTTTGTAAGCATCTGCGCATGTTTTTTTTTGTTTTTTTGAAGACTGCTTCGTACTTCGATTAAATAAAAACACCGTGCCCCGCACAGTTTACCTAGGGTACGGGGAGAAAACAACTAAATGCTATGTATTATCACGCATAGTGACGCGTGACAAATGTTTAATGTGTGTAGGTTCATTACAGCCTATGTAGAAGTTACTCACTGAAGCGTTCCAGGGTGCCGTACTGCCGCTAATGGGAATGTCTCCCAGACAGCTAACACAAAAGCACGAGATACGGTTAAAATTCCGTGAATATACAGAAAAGGTTAAGCGTGATGCGTTGCGAAATTTTCACTTTCTTGCTTTAAATGCAAGTGTTGCTGCTAATATACTAACCTGTCGTTTTTCCATGTGTTTTCGCGCATCATACGAGATCTTTAGTTTATTTTTCCGGTGTCCCCGCTGAGCTAAGCAATTAAGGCACCTTGTTTATATCTGGGGAAAATTAGGGGCATGGTATGGGTATTGTGTAGGCAATGTTCCGAATGGGTCGGTTATATGGGTATTATCCAATAGAATACGTATACACGCGGTCCATAGCGTTACTTGTCTGTTTAGCGAGCGAGCAGTGTAAAAGTTAGACGGCTGCGCTGGCGTAATTACAACTACAACTGATGTCAAATTTTGTGAACATAGTGGGAAGAATACGCAAAGTTTATATGCAATGTTAAATGCGTGTTTACTAAATACAGCTTTAAAAGGAATTGTAAGCAAATGCTCGAAAGTATCACGCTGTTGCTATTAGCTATAGGTATCCCAATGTCCCAAGACAATTCTGCGTTTCAGATATTTTATACTTTGAAGGAATAAGTAGCATTTAAGTACAATGCGTCGCGTATAGTATTAAGGCTTCTGGCTTACTTAGTAGCGTTACCAATAGTTACTGAGCCCTCATCTTTCTTCTTTTTACTTTTTTATGTGTGATAGGTTAGGTTTGCCTGGTGTCCTCAACGAACTAAAGAAGGCGGCTTCGTTATGTATGGTGATTGCAAGGACAGGTGGTTAACAGGTGTTGTGTAGATGAAGTTCAACGTAGATGGGCAGTTGGGGCTTTCGGGATAAATACGTATGTAAGTACTCTAGAGTGTTACGAGCGTCCTATACAGAGCGGGGGAGACTTGAGCCCGCTGCCCTGGCAGAACTATAACAGCCACCAAGACCAAATTTAGTGAAAATTGGTGGTACGCTATGGAAACTCTCTGCGCAAAGTTAAGTGCGGTTGGATTGCAAACACAGTCTTTGTAAAAATATTCTTATTCAAGTGTTAGAGCGTGTGATATGGACGCTATCAGTTATGCCTCCCAGTGTCCCGACATAGCTGTAGTCTACAACAGGCGTATATTTTGTGGAAAGTGGTGGGGCGACATGGTAACTGCAATGTGCGAGAAAAGTTTTGCGCTCCTGGTCCAATTAGAAGCGCTGCAAACAATTACTGAGCCGTCGTCTTTCTTTCCCTATTTTCAGGCGTCAGAACACGTTCCGACTTGGTTTCAGCAATATCCTCAGTGAATTAAACAAGAAATTGTGTTTCAATTTGGAGAAAATAAAGGACGCGTTATGGGCAATGTGTAGGTAAACGTCAAAAACAGGGGACTATAATTATGGCATTTTCAGTAAATTAAGCATGCAAAAAGCGATCCGGGAATATTTATCTCGTTGGCCTGGGAAAACTGAGAACTCAACCGACATCAAATCTAGCGGAAATTGAGTCGAGGGGGGTGGTGGGTTGGGGGGGGGGGGGGAGGACACCATGGTAAATGCTATGGCGAAGTAACATGCGTGTTGATGTATTACTGGCTCTAAAAAAATCCCAACAAGAAGTGCTCCGAAGCATTACATGTGGGCAAGGTTTCAAACGAAACAGACGTATACGGGCAGAATTTTAATGCATGCGATATAATTACAAGAAACTTAAAGTTTTACTGCAACTGTTCAAAAGAGAGAGCTTCGCTGGAAGTCGAGTTGTGATTCTCCAAGGTCGCCCACATTTGTTGTCTTTTTTTCTTGTGAATATTGCAAGTGATTTATGTTGGTCGCACTTCGTTGAGTATAACCTCGAGAGTACATTACCTAAACTTGTGATACATTTATGCTGCAGACTTATACACGCGTGTGTATAACACACGTGCAATTAACAATACAACAAGTGCAATTGTTTGTTTATTTTTTAAAACTTCGTAGCAAATGTACATTTTATATGTGCGCTGTACTGCTACTACTGGGCGGGATCCGGGACCTCTGTGAGGCACTAATTGCCTTTAACCCCCGCGCCATCTTGAGATTTTAGATAGTTCCAAGAAATAGATGTTAATTTAAAGAATTTGTCGGGCCTCCATTGTTCACCATGTAAGATTGATGTGAGAAGTTCACCATGTGAGATTCATATGCCTGTTATTTATAAAAATAACTGGCAGACGCATGTCCAGGGTCTCTAACTTATTGTAATAGTAATTCGCAATATATATACATAGAGAGAGAGAGATCAATTCTTTCGCGGTTGCCCCTCCGCGCGAGAAATGTAGTACACCACTGACACTAAAGGCAAATAAAAAGTCGAGCTAAAATGATACATTAACGCTCTAGAACGTCGAAGGCGTCAATATAACCGCTAGCAGAGCTTTAGTAATCGAGAAATTGCTGTAAATGCAAGACGGGATAAGAGACTCTCCAGGGACATTCAGCTACTTACCCGATGACGAAGGCTCTCCGCAAAAAAATTATGTCGCTAGTACTCAACCACTCGAATTAAAATAATCATTTCGTTCGATTATAAGACGGAAGAAAATGCTACTTGTCTACTTCTATTAGATTCGTCGAAAAAATAACTTTTTTGGCGTTACCGTTAATAACGACATGGCTGGTGTAAAGGTTTCGTTTTCGCTCGACTCTGCGCCGCGCGCTTTCGAGTTTCAGTAGTTCCGTTATCGCGTAGTGCTGCTCTGGTGTTACTGGCTCGCTTAAACTCGCACTTGACATTGCAAGCAGCAAAGAATGCCACGTCCATGTGATGTCGCGGGATGCCCGAACGGTCCGCGCGACGGCACGCCCAGACGGTGATTCGTCGTCCGACGTCGCATTGTTGGAGTTTTCGCTGCTTCCGCGCTCGGAAAAGCCGGTGTCGAGGCCGCTGTGGATGGTACATTTCCGGTGTGTATGGTACATTTCCTGGTGTCTTGGTGTACCCTCTAAGGGGTACGGCTGGATATCGGGCAGTGATCGACGCAACACTGCGTCGTCGGCTCCTCTTGTACCTATAATTTGCCAATTGACCTTTTCTTGCACAGCGGACTCACCAACCTTCCTCTGGCTCTGGTCCAGGCACCAGGCACCAGAGTCAATTCGAATGAAAAACCCTAAATTCATTCAAGAAAACCTTCGGAAGGCGACACTTGACTACCAATTGATCATCGAAGTACGCCAAGTGCGGTCGCGGGGGCATTCACTGCTGTTCGCCAGACCAGGCCTGTTTCATTGACTTTCTAAAATGTACAGCGTTCGCCTCACATTCGGTGAGCGGCTTTATTCCTTCAGACTTAGCTTGTGTTAAAGGATTGGCTCGTGCGGTCGAGTCGAGCCTTACTCCTCAGACATGTTAGAACTGTTTTCAGTAGCGGGTGCCGTGGCTACATTTCGTTGCTCTCATTTATCGAAGGAAACGAAGATCCCCACAGTGTCAGCAATTGCTACTCTCCCTGGCAGAACTCGCCCGACCGAGATGAAACCCTGACCACTCATTTACCTGTTCATTCGTTATCTCCCCGCCCCGTCCATTCGTTTAAGTGTTGGCGCTATGGGCATTGCATTAACGGATGTCGATCGGTTTCTCGCTGTAGAAAATGTGGCGAGAACTATGAAACAAAAGAATGAATTTTCATCACAGGAAGAACATTGTTGTCTACGCACTTGTTCTCACTCGGCTGACTATACTAACTGCTCTGCGATTGTGCAGAAATTACAAATTCTAGAGATAACTGAGCAAAAGGGATTATTCTCGAGATGTGAATCTAGTGATATATTATTGTAGAGCGATAATATGCCGGTGCAGCAACTCTTCTGTCTCTTGTGGTAAATTCAACGCTCTCAGATGTCATAGCGTCGACAGTAGAGATGGCAATGCAGAAAGCAGTCAAAAATCTATTTGTGAGCTTCTCGGAGTTATTGGCACAAATGGTGACTGCACAAATGACTGAACTCTTTCAGGTGGCTGCCCGCCAAACTGTGGCCTCTAGACATTCATTGCCTTTAGATGCGAATGATGCGGATACATCGAAACCAGGTCCTTCTAAATTTCGGCTTAACGAAACCCCTCCTGTGCATCATGCAGGACAGGAATCAAATAAGGACTTCAGATTGTGGCTCACAAGACACACACATGCAGCTTGACTCCCGTAGTCTTAATCGCCGTGCTTTTTCTGTGGCGCAGGTATCTACAGTACTACATAGGATAGAGAAAAAAAAAGTGTCAGAAAGGGAATATTTCTGAAAAAAAAATGATTGAGGGATACTATCCTGCACCGGGAAGTTGCTACTACTGGTCTTACCTCAACACAGATACACTAAAATATTACAGTGGAATGGCCGTTCCATTTATTCCGCTGATACTGGCTTTTTTACCTTTGTACTCAACGTTCTCCAGATATTATTGTAATGCAAAACACTTGCTGTGAGCAGAAAATACATTTCACCTTAGAAATTACCGTGCATTTCGTTTAGACGGTTTTCTCTCGTGGTGGCGGCCTCAGATATAATTTATTTCATCAAAAATTTCGCAGCGGGCAAGATTGGTTAACCAGCTTATGACTTCAGAAAGTGAAATTCAAGATATATAGACATTCCATTTTGGGCGGCATCCCAGAAATGTTTATTTCCCCGCAGGTATTCGCAATCCTTGGGTTCTCGATTCAGTAATGACGTCCCGTAGAAAAGGAATAATTTCTGCTGGGGATTTAACTATCACGATACGTCGTGGGGTTTTAAGACCGATTGGAATGGTAAACGTTTTTTAGGATTAGGCTGCAAACAATAATTTATGATGCACGAAGCCAAGAACATCTACACTGGTTTGTAATCAATCAGGTTCTGCGATAGACCTTACATTCGCTAGTTCTAATTTGCCTATCTCCGCATGATCTGTTATTATAAATTCGGGCACAAACAGAGGTCATCTTCCTATATTGTTTGAGCTTGTATGCGCATTGACTCCAATTACTATGCATTCGAATGGTTTCGCTAATTTCAGCACAATTGAAAAGGATTTTCGCACGGCTTGATTTCTTAGCTAAAAGATAACGAAGAAGAAAAGGCCACAAATTTCTTTTCGGTTTTAGAAGATTCCATAAATATATCTCAATTCACTGTGCGCTCCCCTAAAAGAGGGTCCCTAACATTTGACGGAAAACGGAGAACTCACGCGATTATACAGGGTAAGAAACGCACCGTTACGAAAACTACTTCATAAGCAGTGTCCTGATAATTGGAGAGACCATTAGTTTGCGGCTGCAACATTTAAAAGAACAGTTGCCAATACGAAAAACAGCTTCGATTGTAGGCACTTCTTTCTAAGGCCATCAATAGAAAAGCACTCTTTAGATTTCTGAGATATATAAAAATCATCCCGGCACAAATAAACGCTGACTCTGTTGTTCCAAAGCCGTGCGAATTGGGTAAATTACTGGAAGATATTGCTACAGGCCGAGAAAGCCGCTTAAGCCTATTTTGGTCTATTACGCATCGCCACCTGCTTATGGTGAAGACTACGAAGAAGCAAGCCTATTTTGCTCTATTACGCATCGCCACCTGCTTATGGTGAAGACTACGAAGGAGCTAGGTTTTCGGAGCTGACAAACATAGAAATCAGCTGTCCAAGTCAGCGCCAAGTCCTAATGGCATTCATCATCATTATCAGCCTATATTTTAAGTCCACTGCAGGACGAAGGCCTCTCCCTGCGATCTCCAATTACCCCTGCCTTGCGCTAGCGTATTCCAACTTGCGCCTGCAAATTTCCTGACTTCATCACCCCATCTGGTTTTCTGCCGACCTCGACTGCGCTTCCGTTCTCTTGGTATCCATTCTGTAACTCTAATGGTCCAGCGGTTATCCATCCTACGCATTACGTGGCCTGCCCAGCACCATTTGTTCCGTTTAATGTTAACTAAAATATCGGCTGTCCCCGTTTGTTCTCTGATCCACACAGCTCTCTTCCTGTCTCTTAACGTTAGTCCTAAGATTTTTCGTTCCATCGCTCTTTGTGTGGTCCTTAACTTGTTCTCGAGCTTCTTTGTTTACCTCTAAGTTTCTGCCCCATATGTTAACACCTGTAGAATGCAATGATTGCACACTTTTCTTTTCAGCGACAGTGGTAAGCTCCCAGTGAGGATTTGGCAACGCCTGCCGTATGCACTCCAACCCAATTTTATTCTTCTGTGATTTCCTTTCTGATGATCAGGGTCCCCTGTGAGTAATTGACCTAGATAAACGTACTCCTTTACAGACTCTAGAGGCTGACTGGCGATCCTGAATTCTTGCCCTTCGCCTTGTATTTACAGTAACAGAGGTAAAGGGTGAGTTGTACAACGTTTTTGTGGGTGGAAATTGTAATTCACCGATCTATAGATCAAAGTATGCAAGGAGAAGTTTATTGTCATCTCTACATTTTTTACAATTCACAGGTGTAACACCATTCATTTTTCTTGATATACTGGTATCTGTTTACATACTATTACACACAATTATACACTAGGCATTTGTAACATAAAATTTGATTAGTTTCGAACAGTTATACAATGTTTAGGCTATTATATTGTACTTTCGTTCAAACTTGCACAGTTATAGAATGTTTAGTTTGACTCACAATACATTGGAAAATGCACTTGCAAATGGATCAGCCTTGTATTTTTATACAATGTTTAGGCTGCCCTTTATTTCTCACGAAATTGGTATTCTTGAAATGTTGTTGGGGTCACATAATTCCATTTTTTTTCCTAAAGTTCAAAGATTTAAAGGCGTGTCAGTATGGAATAAGTGGGATTTCAACTGTGTTTTCTTTAACTATCCAAAATTTTGTATTCCATTTTTTTCAAAGTATGCACTGTTTAGAAAAAAATTTATTTACACTATGTACATGGGTTTACTAAAGTCGTCGTATGTACGAGCTTGTTTACACATACATAACTGGACACTGTAGCGCTGTGCTCACAGATTGCACATAGGTATAAACTCTATAGCTATGTACACAGATAATATAAGATACAATTATACAATAATACAATACAATTATACAATAATACAATACAATTATACAATATAAAATGTACACTTTGCTTTTACGATTATCGTATGCACTGCGCAAAAGATTGGCCATCGCCACCGTTGATGGAGCCGAATGTTCGACACCTTGCTGAATGTAGGTCATCTTACGCAACCGTATTTGATGTTCTGGTTTTTTCTGGGACTGCCCTTACAATATTTCACGAATATATATCTAAACCATAATGCAAAATAAGCAATGAGAAGAATATTGACATCTGTGCAGGTCTTTTAATCTATCACTAGTTATTGTTCTCTTGCGCTACCGATGGCGGCGCTTCGAGCGACGCTCCCGTGAGGTCAGAGGGACGACTCTATCGTCTGCAGCGCTCCGGCTAGATTAGCTTCATTTTCATACGTTTTCTCGTGCTCTGACTACGCGCTCGCGTAGCGCGGCGCTCCCCAATTACCATATGTACTTTGTTCTAGATTTACTTTTATTATTGCCAGCATTATCGGGACAGGAAATCTTGCACGTTAAATGTATCTTCAATATAACCGCCCGATGTGATCACCCGGTGGCTCCGGCTTTGCGCTGCATAGCTCGAGGTCGCTGGTTCGGCCTCTTCCGTGGCGGCTGCATTTAAATGAGGGCGAATTGCAAACACGCTCGTGTGTACTTAGGTGCACGGTAAAGAACCCCTAGTGGTCAAAATTAATTGGGAGTCCTACACTTCGTGTCAGATAATCCTATGGTGGTTTTAATGGCGCGTAAAATCTCAGAATTTATTTTTGCATATATTTTTATTTATCATATGAACCCATCTCACGTGGGCTGGGATACGATGTCGTGACGCAGTCATAAAACGTCGCGCCGGGCCAGTAAATGGGGAGTCTACGCAGCCTTGAAAATGAAGCACGATCGCAGGGCTCAAGCGCAAAATTTTGCGTTGACAAACCGGCATTGTAGTTGAATGCGAATTTCACATTTAGCTCGTAATTCCTGTAACTTGGGGTTGCAAATATAAAACTCGTTATTTTACTGAGAAGCGGTTTACCTTGAACGTTCGTGGGGCACCACGCGCTGTCGTTCCCAATTGTCAACCATGCTATGCACTATTTTCTTGCAAATAAATCTGATTACCACTTTCTAATGCAGAAGAAAAATTACGTTTGTTTGGGTTAGCATAATACTATTTCTGTTCAATGCACTTACCGACTGCCGGATACTACTCGGAAAACATTTATATCAGCGTAATAATAAAATTTAATAATAATAATAATAATAATAATAATAATAATAATAATAATAATAATAATAATAATAATAATAATAATAATAATAAGAAGAAGAAGAAGAAGAAGAAGAAAACGAAGAGAATCTTGTAAACATTCCGCCTTTACACGCCCCCCCCCCCTCCCCCTTTCTTCTTTGTCTTTTTGTGTTCAGCGCACCAGCAACCGATTCGCTATCGTTCCAAGTTAACCTAAACTTATCAATTGTATTGTTTTTGTTTTCAATAGGTATAGGCTCCGCTCAGTGAAGTTTGCTGCGATTGCTGCGCCGTCTGTCGCAGCGCCGCCAACAATATTGAGACGGCCAAAGCGCGCGGGGGTATTCGTAGGCGCGGCGTCGATGGTGCCGTTCTGTCTTTTCTGGCGTTGAGACAATGTCATCCTTCAGCTCGACTAATTCTGATCCATCGACTGAAAGCGTACGGAAAAGGAACAAGTGCCGGTACTGCTGCGTAAAAAACTGCCACAGCCACGAAGGCCACCCGGGCGTGAAATTGTACCGATTTCCTGGCCGCCTGTGGGAGAAAGAACGACGAAAAAGATGGATTGTTGCTGTTCGAAGAGTTAAGTAATAGTGAAAACAGCGTTTTCCTAGTGTCAATGTAACTATATTGTTTTAAGGTCTAGCCAGGTCTAGCTGCTTGAGGTTCTGCAACTGTATTTGTGTGTTTAGCGCAGTTGGAAGTGTATGGGGCACGTTTGGCACAGCAAGCTTGCGTAGCGCGAAATTTTACGCGCGACTTTGCGCCTCAGATTCTCTTGTCTATAGACTGCATGCGAATCTTTGTTGATTTGCTTGCATGCTTGCAGTCCGGTAATTAACTGTTAAATTGCGTTTTTCTGTGATACTTTCAGTGAAGTAAGTAAACTTGATTTGCGTTGACTTTAGGGGTAGTGATGGTGCGTGTAACATCTAAACTTCAAATGCCTTCAAGTGGCGCCCGCCGTGAGACTGCTCTCTCTCGTCAGCGCTTTGTGGCGTGTTTGCCTTGTTTACCGTCTCGTGAAGAAGTCATTCGTTTACTGCATGTGCGCTATTGCTTCCGGCCGCATGCATAGGACACTGTGTCGTCAGTATGAACTGCGTAGTATTAGCAATCATGCTCCTCTTCTTTTCTTCGGCGAGAATGACGGCTCGCCGTGGATGCCGAAGCAGACGAGCAGGATCTGCTCCAAACACTTCGTGAATGGCGAAGTAGCCAATAAAGGAAAAATCAACACCTAGAAACACTTCATTTATAGATTTGCAAAAATGCGTTTCTGCGCACGTCGGCCAAGAAATGAGCGAAATACTGTAAATAGCAGAGCTGCAGTTGGACATTTCTGCGACCACGCACCGGAATACCTGGCAACGTAGCAAAAACGACGTGTAATCACCGAATGTCGATTTGGGACTGTTCTCATTCAAAAAACGACGCGGTATAGGATAATCTTGGTTTGAGCTAGTTGCAATGCGCCGCAAGCTCCCGTCCTGTTTGTGTGTTCTTCGTCTTCGTTTAACTTGCACTTCCTTTAACTTCCTCCAATAAGTCGTGGTAGCGTGTGCGCTTCCGCTTATGCGTCAAAACCACTTGCTGATATAAAAATGCATGCATGTTCTCCCCACCTGCAAGGAAACGTCGTACACTTGCTTCCCGTGCTCAGAGTGACCGACGGCGCCCTCAAGTCGGCGCCGTCGGTCTCCTTTACGTCGTCAACGTGGCCCGCCACATACAGCTTGTCTCCTCTGTCGAGTATAGGCGTACGAAAGTAATTTTCAATACAGCTTATCGGCTTAAAGCCGCAAAACAACACACGCGATATGTTGAACGTCACGCGCGCGTTGAAACACGTTCAGTCGCTGCCACGGGGCTCGGAGCGGCCGTCTCAGTGTTTCACATTCCTACCACCATTGGCGCTGCACGGCGTTTTGCCGTATTGGGTTGTAGCGCCCGCTGTTCACTGTACGGAGCCTATGAACAGCTAACAGAGCAACAACTATGGGAAACGGCGATATTGACCGGCGCTATTTCGAGCCACACCGGTGCGCAGTTAGTGTGTAGACGGTGTAGACGACAATGAATGAATGCATTCTTTAATTAAGGAAAGGGAGGACCGAAGGTCGTTGATGGGGGAGGAGGGACATACGAGGAAAAAACTCACGTGTGGTGCATACCCGGATTAGATATGCGCACATGAGACAGGGACGACATAGAAAGAAAGAAAGAAGGAAAGAAAGAACGAAAGAAAAGAAAGCAAGAGAAGGTTCGGGGAAAGCTGCGCCTGCGAGGGATCACGTGACGCGCGCTACCAATCAGGGTCGTTTGGTGTGTCGCGGGGAGGGAAAGGGTGGGAAAGGGGGTTGGGCGGTGCTTCGCCAGGCTTCCTCGCCTCAGGTCAATTTCGGCGTCCGGATGGGAAGGCTCGTGTGGTGCGTTCCGCCGAGGGGTAGGCTGCGTTTGAGCAAGGGCGCCGCGAACTCGATCGTGAAAGGGCTCGTTGTCGACGTGCCGATTCTCGCGTGAGGGTTTCCGAAGCCCAGGCGAAACGTCAGCGTCGTCTTGCCCTCCATAAACCCGGCAACAGTGGTGCAGGCCTAGGCAACGATAGCGCCAACTTCCCCGGTGCGACGGCCAGGTTTCAACGCGAGTTTCTCAACCGGAACATTGGAGCCAGCTGCAGTGAATTTGGCCGTTTCTGTTTCGAGCACAATGTGGTACTCTTCAGTGCACTTCGTTCTGAGGAACACCGAAGAAACACACGACCAAGCTTCGCTTACTCCCATTTCCTCGACAGGGGAGGGGCTGCTGATTTCGTTACAGCGAATTACTTATTTAAACAAATAAAATTGAACAACAATTTCGGCTCCATGTGCGTGGCGGTTTCCCGCCAGTTATGCCTTAGCACAGGACACACAGGTGTCAAAACGAATGATTGATGGCCCATTGTTATTGCCCTCGCCACCGCCAATGCCTCTTTCACAAGTGTCGCGATACTCGGCGGCGGCATTTGCCACCAATCGTTGTGCCCCTTTGTCTCGTGACGTAGAGATTGCACTACCGCTGTTATCAGCTTCTTCTTCTTCTTCTTTCTGGGGTTTTACGTGCCAAAACCAATTCTGATTATGAGGCACGCCGTAGTGGAGGGCTCCGGATTAATTTTGACCACCTGGAGTTCTTTAACGTGCACTACAACGCAAGCACACGGCGCTGTTATCAGCAGTTGGCCTTTAAACTCGCTATAGGACGGACGCGTGTCGTTCGCTCGCAGGAAGAAGAGCGGAAATTGAAGGAGCGTCAATGCGCACCGAAGCGCGAATGCGCGCGAAAACGACGTGAAGCCGCTAGCACCAGCTCCACTGGACTTGCCTCTTCACAGAGTGGAAGGGCTGTGGTTTTTGCCCCGTCAAATTTGGTAGGCAGCCTGGCAACATTGACCGCAGAATCTGGCAACAGAATTCTACCACAGTGGTCAGAACTTGGCCAACGCAGGTACCATGGCGCTAAATTGGAAAACTTCAAAGGGACTTTCTGGACAGACATTTTGGATTCGCTTGTAGGGTGTGTGAGCGGCTGTGTAAGGAAAGCGACTTGAACAAGATCGGAAATGTGAGAGATTCAGCGAAAAACAAGTTTCCGTTCTCCATTTTGAATTTCGCTTCTCTTCTGTCGTCGTTCCAGACTCCCGCGGGCAAAAGCGCCTATGAGGGGAAACAGGCCTACGTGCTAAAGAGCATCGCTGGTCATCCACCATCACAGAGTGGAATGGATAATGATTCTTTATTGCAACTCGGTCGTTAGCCCTCCGTGATCGACCAAAATGGCTCGGGCTCTGCCCATTTGGGAGTGGCGGCCACCCATAGGGGCGGCATGGAACCATTCTGATGTAGATGAGTGAAAAAGCGCGACTGTTTGAACGAGCCCCACTGTAGTCTACAGAGCGGAAGGTAGGTGGGTTAGATTCCCACTGCCGATACGCGTCGTGATCCAGGTTGGCCCGGGTGTAGGGAACGGGCAGGGTTTGGGGTACACATTCGGTACGTGTGCGTTGATGCCAGTGATTTAAGTTGACAAACAGTATGGCAGACTTTCATTCGAAGTATAGTGATGGACAGGATACAGAGGCTCCTTCTGTAACTAGCGATGAAGTTAGAAGGGCCTTGAAAGACATGACCAGGGGAAAACCTGCTGGAGAGGATAGAATAACAGTCTATTTAATCAAAGATGGAGGAGATGTCATGCTTGAAAAGCTTGCGGCCCTTTATACGCAGTGCCTCACGACTTCAAGTGTACCGGAGAGCTGGAAAAACGCCAACATTATACTAATCCATATGAAGGGAGACGTTAAAGAATTGAAGAATTATAGACCCATTAGCTTGCTTTCAGTGTTGTATAAAATATTTACCAAGGTAATTTCCAACAGAACCAGGGCAACACTTGACTTTAGTGAACCAAGAGAACAGATTGGCTTCAGGAAGGGATGTTCTACGATGGATCATATCCATGTCATCAATCAGGTAATCGAGAAATCTGCGGAGTACAATCAATCTCTCTAAATGGCTTTCGTTGATTATGAAAAAACGTTTGATTCAGTAGATACGAGCAATCATAGAGGCATTGTGTAATCAAGGACTAAAGGAGGCATACGTGATTGTCTTGGCAAATATCTGCAAATATTCTAGAGCTACCTTGGTTCTCCAAAAGAAAAGTAGTAAGTTACCAATGAAGGAAGGGGTCAGACAAGGAGACACAATTTCTCCAATCCTACTCACTGCATGCTTAGAAGAAGTATTCCAGCTCTTAGACTGGGAAGGTTTCGGAGTGAGGATCAACGGCGAATATCTCAGCAACCTTCGGTTTGCAGATGACACTGTCCTATTCAGCAAAATTGGAGACCAGTTGCAACAAATGATTCAGGACGTTAACCGAGAAAGTGTAAGAGTGGGATTGAAGATTAATATGCAGAAGACAAAGATAATGTTCAATAGCAGTGATGACGTAACCACGTCATCATTACGTCATCACTTCTCTCTCTCTTATGCTCCGCCTCAACTTCTGCTTGGTGCACACTCTCCTTGACGCTGGCGGTGGCGTGACATTGACTAGGACGAAGCAGCAGCTTTCTACCGAAGAAGAACAGGTGCGGCGTTAACGGCGTCGTGATGCTACTCGGGAGCGGCTTGAACGACTTCCCACAAATCCGTAATTCCGAACAAGGGCTGCTGAAGCAAAGCGACGTAGGAGGGTTGGAGATCCAGAGTTTACAGAGAGATAGAAGCTGAGTCTCGGCAACGCTAAAATTGATGGTAAAGCAAAGTTAAAGCTAAGAAAAAGCAAATTTTAAAGCTAAGAAAAAATTCAAGTTAACGCCAAGTATTAGCCAAGATATAGCTAAGTAAAAGCAAAGTTAAAGCTACGTAAAGGCTAGTATAAGCCACCAGCTCCAGTGTTTCGTGGCGACTTTAAGTCTGTGAAGTTGGCAAAATTTTTTTTTGTGTTATTTTAAGCAGCTTTACCTTACGAGCTCCCATCTGCAAGCATAGGAACACAAAGATCGTGTTGCGGAGCATCTACTGTACAGAATTCGACGACGTTTCTTGAATTTGAAAGAAAGCGTAGATATACACGGGCTGAAATGGCGGACCCTGCTCCTAGCCACATTCTTACACAACACTTAGCAGAGAGCACCAACCCGAGATCTCACATCGGCCCCTGCAGGAAGCCGAAAATGACCTGTGTGTTATTACTGAGAATAGAATCTCGGAAGAGCTATAGATTTGCTGGAATCGACACGAACTCCATCCCTACGTCAAATGCATGTTCCAAACCGGCGTGAATGCTGGGCCACGTCTTTATTTGACTGGGAGTGACACAACGATCAACGAGTGGGTTGCCATAGTATGCCTTGAAGTGCGAGGGCTTTTCAAGCCCCCGGTTTCGGGCGGTGTGGTGGCGTGTGTGGTGTGGGCGAAGAGCGGGGAAGTGCTCGGGTCGGCATCACTCGAGACTCGCAAAAACAGGCGACAGTTGCTCTACCACAGCTATGCAGTCATTGCTCGTGCTTCGCCATTCTAGTACGATTTCAAAATTTTCGCGCAACTCCATTCAAACTCTGGAAAACAATTAACGGAACAAGGCTAATTGATTTAGTCGATTAAATGAAAGGTGAACGTCGATGAAGAATAATCTTTTTGCAGAATACCTTTAATCAGTTTATGGCGAGCCATCGGCGTTCCCACAAATTAATCGATTAATCGTTCGTCGATATTGCCAACCCTACTACCGGCGTCAAAAGAAACGCGAACAGCGGAGATCATAAGAGAAGGTACAGCGCGCGCCATGCAGTCATCACCATTGACATTCGCGCTCATCCGCTTTGACCGCACGGCGCGATGATGCTGATATTTTTGTTTCTGTACTGGTTCTGTGTTTTTTTTTCAAAGGGCGATAAGATGACGGCACAGTAATGAGGACGACGCAGAAATGTACCACGCGCACCTCTGTTCGCGTCTCATTTGACGCCGATAGCACGCACGACTTCACCGCACTGGTATGCACTGTATGGGCGATAACACTGGCCCTATACTATGACATTTCAGTTTCCCTTTTGAAATCTTATTTTCTCGCTTTGCAATAAACTAACGAGAACAGAAACGAAAAGGGGGAGCGTCACCGCGCAGCGCGGTCGAACAGGATGTGCGCGCCTGTCAATGGTGAATGACTGGACGGCGCGCACTGTACCTTCTGTTATGATCTCCGCTGTTCGCGTTTCATTTGACCCTGATAGCGCATCGCGCGTTATTTTGGCTGGCCGGCAGCGTGATGTCATTACAGCTCGGGGGCACCGAAGAGAGCGTGCTGAGTTGGCGCCTTCGCCGCACGAGAACGCGCTCATTTGCCGCGCACTGGTGCGCATGCGCTGCGAGTGTAGACGGGCGGGAGCACGGAACTGAATGTGTTCATTCACAGACAAGGCCCTGGCCTTAATAATGGCTGACACAAAACATGACATGCGCACTAGAAGCGTCAAGTTTCCGCGTGAACATGACAATGTGAATAACGAGAACACGTGATCGCCGCGCTGCTGTGGCGTTCAACGCGCGAAAATATACAGGGGGAAAACCTTCGCCGATTCTGGCCGTCACCAGCTTGACGAATAGGCCTTCACCTACCGTTGCTTGGCAAGCTGGAAACGCCAGAGTATACAAGTGGCCCCTAAAGGATTCGTAAACGGCCACATGCCGCCACGTACCGTTCGCATAAGCGTTTTCCGTCCTGCAAAGCACTCTCGCCAGCAGTCGGTCGGCAGACCAAAATCGGTGTCGTGTCGGCCTGGAGTGAGTGAGCCCTAAAGGCTGATTCACACTACGTCGACACGAGAATGACTTTGGTCTGTCGACTGATGACGCGAGCAGTTTACAGGACGGAAAAAGCTGTGGGCAACGGTTTAAGGGAAGGAAAACGCTGTCGCCAACAGTCGGCGGACCAAAATCGGCGCCGTGCCGGCCTATATGTGAATCAGCCTTCAGGGATGCGTAACGGTCACATGCCGCTGCGTCGAACGACAGCTGTCGACGCTGACGAAAGGAAATGCCAGCGCGCCGAGGCCGCCTGCGTTCGGTGGGCGAATGAGAGTGTCGACGCGCGTTAAGCACCATGCCAAGCCAAGCCAAGATGACGGCGAAAGCTCGCGAGGCCGGCCTCGCCCAAATGGGTGGTTCGCATCCTGCCAACACCACCTAGATAGCAGAAGGCCTGTTCACTCTGACACATGACGTTACGCTACCTGGCCCGAAATTTCCATTGCCAAGGCTCGCGTGACGAAAGCGATGACGTAAAAATCAAAGTTGCTTACTCGGGACCCTCCCCATTAGATTCTATGGCAGTCGGGCCAGGTAGTATGACGTCATGGATCGGAGTGAACAGGCCTTGTGCTATCTAGGTGGTGTTGATCATGCCCTCAAGGAGCCACAGAAAGTTCGAGCAGCGTTTGGGGCCTTAGTGGAAGAGAGTGGCCTAACACTGATGCGTGGCTACCGAGACTCCTGAAGAATACAACGAGCGTCTCCTACGTTGCGTGAAGGCCAAGGAGACCTGTTGGCATTATAGTAATTTCGCGTGAAATACGCTAGTGTTAAGATACGAATTAAGTGAATAATAAACACGAAAAAGAGACACAATGGGCACACGTAATCAACAACCATACCCGTCGACCTTGTCTTCTTTAGCATGGACACCTGACTTTCCTTTTTTTTTCAATTATATTCCCATTATCAGATGAACAATAATTCGCAGCTTAATGCGGCCAAATTCACTACAGCTGCGTCGGCTACGTGCACTGCATTTTTCTGGGTGGAGCTTGCTTGTAATCCTTTAATGAATAGATTAAAGGGGAGAGAGAGAGAGAATAAACATCTTTAATGTCTAAATGCAGCTTTGGAGAGGCGTCCTCATTCCAGAATGCCTTGAGCTCGGGCCGCGTCCTGGGCCCTCGCAATCAGCCGTTGCTGATCTTCGAGGTCGGAGCTGGCCAAGGCTCTCTCCCAAAGCTCGTTGGTGTGGTAGGGGTTCGGAGGATTGAGTGGTGCCTCTCTGCAGCCCCCTACTATGTGCCTGAGGGACCCGGGCTCTGCGCAGAAGCGGCATTGCGGAGAGAATTGTGTAGGGGCTATGAGGTGGTTTCTGGTTGGGTGGGGGAATGTGTTAACCTGTAGAGCTCGGAGGAATCGCTCCTGCTCTCTAGGTAGTGACTTGTGTGGGGGTGCGTATGTTCTGCGGGTTAGCTTGTAGTGTTGTGTGATGTCTTGGTATGAGACTAGAGGGTGCATACGCTCCGGTTCAGATTCCTCGGCGTCGGCTCGGTGGGTCAAATCTCGAGCCACGTGGTTGGCGACCTCGTTGCCAGGAATGCCGTGATGAGCTGGCGCCCAGATGATTATGACTGATCTGGTTGGCGGCTTTTGATTAATTATCTTGAGCGTAGTGGCATGAATTCTTCCGCTAGCGAAGTTGCGGCACGCCTGTTGGGAGTCGGTAACTATGACTTCAACCTGTGTTTGGGAGAGCGCGAGGGCTATGGCCGCTTCCTCGGCTTGGAGGGGATTGTATCCGGTGAGCGAAATGCTGCTCCGATGTTTTTTGTTGACGATTACGGTGGCTGTTGTGGCTGCGCGTCTGGGGTAAGACCCCGCATCCGTGTAGGCTGTAGAGGGCAAAGTCCCGTATCGCTTGTGTATGGCCCGAGCCCGGGCCTCCCTTCGCTGTGCGTGGTGCACTGGGTGCATGTTGCGGGGTAGAGGAGGTACGGTGATGTTGCTCCGGATGGCATGGGGTAAGCTAACAGTCTGAGGCGGCGGATGGCTGAGAGGAGCAGATAGGGGTGCAGTTACCAAATAGAGCGCACCGATTGGATAGGGTAACCTGAATGCTCATGGAGCCAAAGTCTTTGGAACTTGCTGAATGTAGACTATCTTACGTAACCATGAACGCTGTTCTGGTTATTTCTTTGACTGCCGTTACAATATTTCGCGAGGATATTACTAAAACAGAACGCAAAAGCAGATGTGGCCAGAAGTTTTATCTCTGTGCAGGCCTTTTAAACTATCGCTAGTTACTAAACAAACCACAACTAAACAAACCACAACGGCGACCACAGAGACGTTCAGCTGCCCGGCGTAGCAGTAACGCTTGCACGCTTGAGTCGGCAGTACATTAACTGCATTAATAGATTAGTTGGATGGTTGAGATGTTTGCTGCTGGCCGATTTCGAAATTAAAGGACTATCCTTAGAAAGCTTTGTCCCGTACAAGCACTGTTTGAGCGTAGCGAGTTAACTGATGATCTCTAAGACGGGTCTCACACCGTGCCATGATCAATCTCGATCGAGTCCTATCGGGATGGAATTTTTAGATCCCGATTGGCTCCTTTGTGCAAGCTGCGGAAGGCATACAATCGCGGTCAGAAAATTTTGATCCCGGCGTGACTAGATCGTGATAAAAAATGCACCGTGGGACTCTGGTATAAAAATCTTAATCCTCACAAACAAACCCCTGACCTTCCTTTCATATGCTCATTAAGTCAGTGAATGAATAAATTCTGCGTGAACAGAAGTTAAATTTAATTTTTATATATCCGTTATGCTGATTTGACCTCTCTGTGCGTGTGTTGTTCTTATAGTCCTTTCACACTTTCTGTTTTTTAAAGCGAAGATTCCTTGCCGAGATCGAGGCACTCTTCTGTCCTTTTCTGGCCTCTAACGTCGAACGCCACGGACTCATGCTTCGACAAGCGGCATAGATCAGCCTTTCTCTCGGGCAAGCCGGCGCGTGTAGACGCTTGGCGTGTTTCGATCAGCAGATGCACTAGAAGAAACCGACGCATCAGAAGCACCACGCGTGCAACACTGTGAATATACCACTGAAAATTTGAGAAAATATATGTAAAATGTATTGCATGTAAGTATGTGCATATAATATCAAGCCTGTTTATATTTAAATGCAAATAAGATCAATTCTTCACATAACGTGCTGCTCTTTAACACAAATATTTATATCTCAAAAACCACACTTCATATGCCCACACACATGGTTCACGAGCCAATCACATCAAGATTGCTTCTTATTAGGTGGTGGCAACTGGAGTTGTGTATCCCCGATTTTTTAAATTTTTTCGATCCGTGTTCTGAGGAACTTCTCTGATGAAATTACTATGTCAATAATAAACCTTTATTCAAGATATCGTTTCACGCATTGCTCAATAAGCTAAACCAATCTGTTAACATATCGAGGATTCCTCTGGAACGGAGACTCGCAAAAGTAATCCCATTATATAATAATAAAAAAAGAAACAGGTGCTGGTTTGCACTTAGATAACATTTGGCCAATATCTCCTACATCTAGCGTAGTAACACTCATAAAAATAATTTTACACGACTGCTTAGATAGCTGGCTGATGCAGAACATGATTTCGAACCCGTGCCAAATTGGTATCAGACGTCGGTGCTCCATTTGGTGCGCCCATATTGACATAGAAAGTCGAATTAAGCTTGCTCGAACGTTTAGGCGCATAGATGATGAGGACCTAAAAGAAGGGTTTTAGGCGTTGTGCTGCAAAGTCACATGGCGCCACGGACAAATGTCGTGGGTTCGAGTGCCTTAATTATGTCTACCACAATTAGGATAGAGTTAATTAGGCACTCTCACCCATGAGTTATGGTGGGAGTTGAACCCACTATCTTTGGGGTTACTTAAAGCATGGGTAATAAATGCACCGCTAATTAAGACAGAGTTAAGGCACTCGAACCCATGACCTTTCGTGGGAGTCGAACACGTTTGGTGGGAAAAATAAGTAATAGGTACTAAGAATGCCTTCGAATGATTCACGAAGCCACCCTGCCACATGGTGCTACCAACAAATGTAGTGGGATCGAGTGCCTTAACTGACTCTACCTTAATTAAGATAGAGGTAATTAAGGAACTCATATCCCCGACATTTGGTGGGAGTCGAACCCACGACGTTTGGTGGGAGAAAACAATAGGAAAGGAATAACGCATTCGATTGATAAATTCAACGAATTTAATGAATATCTTGTAAGCGCGCAGGCCTTCGCCTTCATTCTCTTTAGCGTATGGGAAAGCGACTCTCGACTGTTTTCCCAATTAGCCCGGTATTTGCATTAAAATAGCAAATTCATTAAGGTGTGAGTGGACTGCAGGCTCGGGTCTGTTTCTGAGGTAAAGGGGACGTGCACGGCGTTTTATAGCGAAGCTGATAAGGGCTAGGTTGCAGGAGATCGCGTCCGTAGACTGACCTACGTGTACAACAATTTCGGCTCCATGTGCGTGGCGGTTTCCCGCCAGTTGTGCCTTAGCACAGGTGTCAAAACGGGTGATGGATGGCCCATTGTTATACCCGTCGCTACCGCCGATGCCTCTTTCACAAGCGTCACGATACTCGGCGGCGGCACTTCCCACCAGTCGTTGTGCCCCTTTGTCTCGTGATGTAGAGATCGCGCTGTTATCAGCAGTTGCCCTTTGGACTCGCTATGGGACGGACGGTCGTTTAGTCATATCTTCCGGGATGCCAAGACGTAGGCGGCTCTTTCATGACCTACATGACGCGCATGTCACGACATTCATGTCATGAGTCCTCAGGAGACCCTTTAGTTCACCTAAGAGACTTTAGGGCGAAAGCCTTAGTCGTACTCGTGACTATGACTTCTACCAACATCCTATAGTGTTTCCTTCACTTAGTACCCACGTGCGAACCCAGTTCAGTGTTTTTCAGTGTTAATGATTTTTTTCTGAGTCATTGACGTTTTTTTCTGAGTCATGCTCATGACTGTGTTTTCTACCATCATACTTTATTGTTTCCTTCACTTGTACCGATGTCCGAACCCACTCCAGTGCTTTTTAAGTGTTAATCTTTTTTCGCTGAGTCATTGTCATTTTTGCTGAGTCATGCTCATGACTACGATTTCTACCATCATCCTTTAGTGTTTCCTTCACGTAGTGCCCATGTACGAACACATTCCAGTGTTTTTTGAGTGCTATACTATGACCTACATGACACGCATATCATGAAATTCATGTCATGACATATCATTTATGTTATTCATATACGCTTGTCATAGTATGCCAATTTCGCTACATAACAGGTTAACGAAACGACCATGAGAGCATAAAGTTGTAGGCGGCTAGATAGATACGGTCAAAGTGTCAAATGTTCGCCAAGAAATGCTTTTTAATAATTCGCAGCTTAATGCGGCCAAATTCACTACAGCTGGGTCGGCTACGTGGATTGCATTGTTCTGGGTGGAGCTTGCTTGTAATTCTTAGATCAAGAGACTAAAGGGGTGCAGTTACCGAATCTGTAGAGCACACGGATTTATGGCACATGCGCATTGCAAGGTAGATATACCTGGTAGCGAAGCTTCCATAGAAGCCCATACGCTCAAAACATGGCGGTTCATCGGTGGTTCATAGTCGTGCCTTGATGCGTGCGCGGCGCTGGTATCGAGGCACCCTAGTGGTTCATGGGGCTTAGCGCCATCTGTGTGAGGAGGGAACACTTCCGGCGGAAGAAAAAATAATGTGGCGTCATATTCGTTAAAAACAGAAGTGGCGTCACAGTGTTTTCGGAGGCCGGCCATCACAGCTGTATATTCAAAAGCCCCGCCATACGACTTGGTGGGCGTTCCGACATTTCAGCACGGAAAGCGAGGGAGGAAAAGGTCTGCCGTACGGGTGTCGAAATCGCATCCCTGCACTAAACATACTTTCTTTGGAGGACGACGAACGCTTTGGGCGTATACGCCCAAAGCCCGCCGGCCAGCGCTGTCGCACGAAAACAACTAAAGTGAACAATTATCTGGCGGTCGCAACTCACTGCTTTTGACTGAACAGGTTAAGAAACAATGAAACTACCCGCGTCACCAAATTTAGGCAAACGTCGATAAGCAAAACAACACAACAGGTGAGGGGGGCGTATTGCAACAGGTGAGCGTTACGAGCGCGCCTTTCTGCACACTTCAAGAGTTGCTTCTTCTTCTTTCTGGGGTTTTACGTGCCAAAACCAGTTCTGATTATGAGGCAAACCGTAGTGGAGAGCTCCGGATTAATTTCGACCACCTGGGGTTCTTTAACGTGCATTACAACGCAAGCACACGGACGTTTTTAGGGGCGAAGCTCCTTACAGCGGCACCCGTTCGTCCCCGTCGTAGTAGGTAGCCACGTCTAGTTTTATGAATTGCTCAATAGATGGCGTTGTGTGTCCGTATATGTATGTATACCCATATATACATATATATGTATACGTATAGTATAACCGGAAGCCCACTTCCGCTTCCGGTTCCACTTCCGGTTCTGGAAGCCTGCTTCCGGCTTCCGGAGAACGCTTCCGGCGTTTTATGAAAAAAAAATTCCGAAAGTTGTGTCCGTAGCGCGGAATCGAACCAGGGACCCCTCGCTTCCGAACGCGCGGCGCTAACCACTACGCCACGAAGCGCACATAGACACACGCACCACTATGGCAATAAATACCCAACATTAACGAAAGGCCGCGTTTCTAGCGCGTTTCTAACGCGTTTGTGCTAGGGCGTTACGGCCCGTGTAAGAAGCTGGTGTAAGACGCTGTGGCCTCTCCGCCTTACCTTCAACGCGTTTCGAACGCGTTGCCCAAGGCGGTGGCAAGTCAAGTTCAAGTCGAGGAGCGTTTATGAATACGGGGGGTATACTCTCTCAGCAGTCATGTGATGGCGTCGGCAAACGCGGTGCACGTTCCGGCATGTGTAAATGGCTGCGTAAGACGCTGTGGCCGCTCCCCCTTACTAGAGAGTACTGCACGTTTCTAACGCGTTTGTGCTAGCGTCTCCTTAAGCGGGAGATCCGATGATTCCCTCCGGAGCTTCGCCCACTCATCATCATTCACCCCGTGGATATGCTGTGATTTCTCTCTCGTCCGTAGCTCTAGTTTACCCGAATGATCCCCCGGTGCTTCGCCCACTCATCATCATTCACTTCGTGGATATGTGGTGATTTTTTTGCATTTCGCCTCCATCGAAATGCGGCCGCCGCGGCCGGGATTCGATCCCGCGATCTCGTGCTCAGCAGCGCAAAGCCTTAGCTGACTAAGCCACCGCGGCGGGTGTTTCGAGAGCTGCATTGCATTGCAAGTGATAGCGGCGTAAACGCCCGCCGCTATTGTTGAGCGCTGAACAAAGGTATTTATTGTTAATGATCGAGTGAAACAGAATTGTCACTTCTTTTCTCGCCATGCGTATATGAAATTGATTAGGAACTCTATTTTCGTTGGATGAATCTGTGTCTCTCTTTAATTACAAAACGCTTTTTTCTTCCCCATTGTTTGTTCCCTCCAAACATAGTCGCGCTTCTATCGCTGCTCCCATAACTACCCTTGCTGATGTTGGTGACAATTTGTTCTGAGCCGCTTTTCGCCCGAAGCTTCGCGACATATCAAAATGGCGTCCTTAAATTGTTCATGGAGCCAAATATTTAGGTACTTGCTGAATGTAGACTATCTCACACAACCGTGAATTCTGTTCCGTTTACTTCACTGACTGCCCTTACAATATTTCGCAAAGATATGCAAAAACCATAAAGCAAAAGCAGCAATGACAAGAATTTTGATCTCTGCGCTGGACTTTTAAACTATCGCTTGTCGCACATCAAACCACAAGTGTGGAGGCGACCACAGGCGCATTTTGCGGCCCGGCGTAGCAGTAAAGGCCAAGCTACACATTCGCGTGCCGGCGTGCTAAAGCTCGCGCCCACGCGCCTCACGCATGCGCATATGGTGCAGGACAGATCGTACGCGTCGAAGCGTGGCTCAAGCACATATATCTAATGTTTACTAACGTTGCACGTGTCAAGTGTGTTGTCTGTGTTCTTCTTCTCGTGTCCTGTTTTTTATGCGCTACACCTTTTGCCTACTAATGTTTACGCACGCTAAGAAATAGCGTTGTCCAACATGGTGGCAACTATGTTTCCCGCTCTTGATGACTACGTTCTCAGTCGCTTTCTTCGCCAGTAACTTTTGCAACGAGTTTTCACTTTCTCTAAACTTCCCTGAAACTTTAGTTATAAGCGCATAGCGCAGCTAGTTTCCGAGATCGCTCAGCGATTCCGGTGCCCGTAGGCCTAGAGAGGCGCATCCGCATAGCAACAACAGGATGGTTGCTAATGGATTTTCTTGGCTTGGGTGTGTTTGGCACGAGGCACGAGATGAAACGATCTCTACCAAGGGAAAAATCTAAGCCAAATGGGTGCGCGCTGGCGCACGTCTTGTAGGTTCAAACCGCCATTACTCGCGAGGAGCAGCAAACGCAAGGCGCGTGTGCGCGAGCTTTCGCGCGCTGGCACGCGTCCGTGTAGTTTGGCCTTAAAGGCCTAGCGACACCAAAGGCTAATAAAAAGTCAAGCTAAACTGATAGAGTAATGCCCTCGAACGTCGAAGGCGTCAATATAGTCGCGAACAGAGCTTTAGCAATCGAGAAATTGAGGTAAATGCAGGGCACGATAACATATACTCCCCAGGGACATTCAGGTATTTCCCCGATGACGAAGGCACTCCGAAAAAAAATTATGTAGCTGGTATTCAGCCAGTCGGATTAAAAACATAATTTCGTTGGATTAAAAGACGGACGAAAATGCTACTTGTCTACTTCTATTAGATTCGTAGAAAAAATAACTTTTTGGCGTTACCCTTAATTACGACATTTGTGGTGTAAAGGTTTCGTTTTCGCTCGACCCTGCACCGCACGCTTTCGAGTTCGAGTAGTTCCGTTATCGCGTAGTGCTGCGCTGGTGTTACTGGCTCGCTAAACTCGCACTTGAAATTGCAACCAGCGTCCATTTGATGTCACGGGATGCCCGAACGGTCCGCGCGACGGCACGTCCAGACGGTGACCAGCTTGGTCGCCCGACGTCGCATTGCTGGAGTCCTCACTGCTTCCGCGCTCTGAACAGGCGGTGTCGAGGTCGCAGTCGTAGTACGCAACGACGCGGGCGGCGGGAGCCCCCAGCAGCATGTCACGCTCAACGGAGCTTAAATCGCTCAAATCGAGCCCAGAATTGCGAGCCAATGTGTTGTTGTTAGTGTCGTCAACAGGGCCCATTGCGACGAGCGCCGACGATCAGCTTGATTACAATTCGGTGCATGCACGAGCACATCATAACTGGATTTCTCTGCTCTTTCTGCGCATGTGCGTGGAGCAGTGGGTGCGATAGAGAAATGTGGGGACGCTCGGTCCATGAAATTTCTATTCGCCTAGGTACTACGGGGAAGAAAGTTGTTAGCTCCGGTCGTCCCTAGCCGAGCTGGCAGCACAGAATCGGCAGAATGCGTGGCTGGCAAGGCGAAGAAGCCGTGTCCGAGGTGAGTTTGTTGCTATTTTTTTTGCGACGGTAGCATATTAAATATTTATAGTAGGAGGGTGATAGGTTTGGAAGTGAGGTGGTGCACGCTTTTCCTTGCGCTTTTGCACTGCCGTCGGCTCTGTCTTGGCTCTGTTTCGGGCCGCAAGTCTGTGTTTCCCGCAAAAAAGCTGTAGCGCCGTCTGCAGGCGGTGTTTTACTCACCAGCGGCACAACATCGCTACGATACCATGACGTCACCACTCCTCGGGAGGGAGGGCGGGCGATTTGAATGGCGCTAGAGATACGTGGACGCTTCAGACGCAATTTTCTCATAAAATAAGTCTCTTCTTGGCACAAAACAACGGTTCCGAGGTTTCTGTGATTGCATTCTAACATTCGACGTTGACCTAATATTTGCCGTTAGTGTCCCTTTAACACTTGTATGCTGGCGACGCATGGTAGCGAAGGTGCCATAGAAGCTCATGTGTCCCGCAATGTCGGCTTTAGGAGGCAGGGCAGTGCCATCTACATTTCGCGGGGCCAACTTCTCGGCGGAAAAAAAAATCATTTGCCATTCGAGAGTAGTTGCGCCAAGTCAGTGTACTGCGCCAGCTCACATCACATGGCTATGACATCGCAAATACTGAGCACACAACAATACAAATGAAGCGTAGTAAGTGAGAACATTCGTCACAACACCACCGTCTCAATCTAACGTGAATACACCCATTATATCTATAGACCTCATTCTATAGGGCACACATTACCGTGGTGAGCCTTGAGAGTTTTGCATGAATTCAGAGCAATGGGTTCACTCTGATTTTGATTGAAGCAGCAGACCCACGTGTCACTAATACCAACACATCTGTTATTTCGGTGTTAAAGAAAATCAATAATACCTTGAAACGATGCATAATGACTAAATTATATTCTTCACTAACACAGCACGCGTGCCACCTGCAGTCTTTCTCTGGCACTGAAAACACAGCTAAAACCTAATATTTTATGAAAAGGCAGTTCAAAAATAAACATACTGATCAAATCTTTTAAGGTTAACGCTATATGTATAGCCATTACTTTTTATGGGTACGCATAAGAGAGTTTTGAGGCCATTACAGTGTTGAATACGGTAATACAATCTCGGCATATCTCAGCACGCATGGCGACGAGCAAACTTCAGAAAGCCTGCACAGTTTCGTATTCAAAATTATTCGCGGATGGAAGCAAACAGCCTGTGACTTTGCATTTTCCTGTGCTAATGGGATTGCCCGTACTTTTTCAAATGTTTCCATTGGAGACGTATTCGATGAATAATTTTCAACAAGTAGTGTTTGGTCGCGAGATGTAGTCACGCTTCAATCACGCGACCATAATTGATGTCGCTTCTCATGGGCTTGGAACCGTATTTCAGGCTCGCCTTCGGGACCATGTGAATTGACCTTGCCTGCAGTACACAACTGTGTTTTTGGATTGGTTGGTTGGCTGAGGTGTTTGCTGCTGGCGGGTTTCAATATTAGGGGCACAGGGTAAGGAAAAATTAAAAAAAAAACAAATTTTTTTCTTTGCAATTTGGGATATTTATCAATTTAGGCAAAATTTTTGAATTCGCGCTTTTTTAGAAAGTGTTATTTCAGGCTTAACTACAGGTTTTCCGAAAGCATGTACTGAGTGAACAAGCCACCTTTTCAAATGCTCTCCGTGCTCACCGTCGATTTTTCTAACGAAACACCTCGGTATGAAAACCGAAACGCTTGTCCGGAATCAGTCATACATAAGAAATTGTCTGGAAACAATTGCATAGCTGTAAACCTGTTTTTCCGCGTTTGTGCTTCGGAACGCGTCTGTTCGGACGCTTTTCGTTCCTAACTGCATTACACCAGATGCCGAGGGCAAAAAAGATCTTCATAAAGCGTAAATTTCGCGGCAACCATTACAGCCCCCTTGCAAACGCAAATGGATGCCGGCGACGTACAGAGGCGAGGAACACTGAACCACCAATTCTTCAACGTCGAAGCTTTCAGATTTTTTAGCGTCCTTCGATCGAGGAGGAGAATCGCCAGCAGACTGTCAACGCGAGAAATGACTTCGACAATGATTACCAAGCTGGAACGGTGGAACGGATTTACTGGAACGGTGTTTGTGGATGTGTTTGTGCGGTCGAGTCGAGCCTTACTCCTCAGACATTTTAGAACTGTTTTCTGTAGCGGGTGCAGTGGCTACATTTCGTTGCTCTCGTTTATCAAAAAAAAAAAAAAAAAGCGTCCCCTTAAGCGGGAGGTGGTGCAATTATAACGAAGGGCGCTGTTATAAAATAGGAATGACGTCACATATGGCGCGTGTCATTGGTGGAAGTCAATCGTTCGATTTAGTGCGGCGAGACTGGGCGAATTACACGGAAGATTCACGGTTTACCGATGATTCCCTCCGGAGCTTCGCCCACTCATCATCATTCACCCCGTGGATATGCGGTGTTTTTTTTTTTTCAGCGTCCTTAGAGGAGGAGAATCGCCAGCAGACTGACAACGCGAAAAATGACTTCGAGAATGATTACCAAGCTGGTGGCTACTAAAGAAATTGCTGGAACGGTGTTTGTGGATTTGTTTGTGCGGTCGAGTCCAGCCTCACTCCTCAGACATTTTAGAACTGTTTTCGGTAGCGGGTGCCGTGGCTACATTTCGTTGCTCTCGTTTATCGAAGAAAACGAAGATCCGCACAGTGTCATATAAAGGTCATCCCGGCACAAATAAACGTCTACTGTGTTGTTCCAACGCCGTGCGAATTGGCTAAATTACTGGAAGATATTGCTAAAGGCCTAGAAAGCCGCTTAAGCCTATTTTGCCCTATTACGCAACGCCACCTACTCATGTTGAAGACTACGAAGAAGCTACGTTTTCGGAGCTGTCCAACATAGAAGCCAGCTGTCCAATTCAGCGCCAGGTCGTGATGGCATTACTACGTCAATAATAAAACCTTTATTTGAGATATCGCCTCACGCTCTGCTTTCCATGCTCTATAAGCATTCTGTTAAAATTTCGAGGATTCCTCAGGAATGGAGACTCGCATAAGTAATACCATAATTGAAAAAGCAAGGAGCTGGTTACACCTTAGATAACATTTGGCCAATATCTCCTACAGCTAGCCTAGTAAAACACATCTAAAGAATCTTACATGACCGCTCAGATAATTGGCTGATAGAGAACATAATTTTTCATCATCAGCCTATATTTTATGTCCACTGCAGGACGAAGGCCTCTCGCTGCGATGTCCGATTACCCCTGTCTTGCGCTAGCGTATTCCAACTTGCGCCTGCAAATTTCCTAACTTGATCATCTCATCTGGTTTTCTGCCGACCTCGACTGAGCTTCCCTTCTCTTGGTATCCATTCTGTAACCCCAATGGTCCACCGGTTATCCGTCCTACGCATTACATGGCCTGCCCAGCTGCATTTCTTCCGCTTAATGTCAACTAAAATATCGGCTGTCCCCGTTTGTTCACTGATCCACACAGCTCTCTTCCTGTCTCTTAACGTTATTCCTAAGATTTTTCGTTCCATCGCTCTTTGTGTGGTCCTTAACTTGTTCTCGAGCTTCTTTGTTAACCTCCAAGTTTCTGCCCCATATGTTAGCACCGGTAGAATGCAATGATTGCACATTTTTCTTTTCAACGACAGTGGTAAGCTCCACATCATGATTTGGCAATGTCTGCCGTATGCACTCAAACCCAATTTTATTCTTCTGTAAATTTCTTTCTCGTGATCAGGGTCCCCTGTGAGTAATTGACCTAGATAAACGTACTGCTTTACATACTCTAGAGGCTGACTGGCGACCCTGAATTCTTGTTCCCTTGCCAGGCTATTGAACATTATCTTTGTCTTCTGCATATTCATCTTTAACCCAATTCTTACACTTTTTCGATTAAGGTCCTCAATCATTTGCTGTAATTCGCCTCCATCGTTGCTGAATAGGACAATGTCATCTGCAAACTGAAGGTTGGTGAGATATTCGCCGTTGATCCTCACTTCTAAGCCTTCCCAGTCTAAGAGCTTGAATACTTCTTCTAAGCATGCAGTGAATAGCATTGGAGAGATTGTGTCTCCTTGCCTGACCCCTTTCTTGATACTTGATAGGTAACTTTCTACTTTTCCTGTGGAGAACCAAGGTATAGCTGTGGAATCCTTGTAGATGTTTGCTAAGATATGTACGTATGCCTCCTGTACTCCTTGATTACGCAATGCCTCTATGACTGCTGGTATCTCTACTGAATCAAATGCCTTTTCATAATCAATGACGGCCATATACAGAGGTTGATTGTACTCCACAGATTTCTCGATTATCTGATTGATGACATGCATATGATCCATCGTAGAATATCCCTTCCTGAAGCCAGCCTGTTCTCTTGGGTGGCTGAAGTCAAGTGTTGCCCTGATTTTGTTGGAAATTATCTTGGTGAATATTTTATACAATACTGAAAGCAAGCTAATGGGTCTATAATTATTCAGTTCTCTAACGTCTCCCTTCTTATGGATTAGTATAATGTTGGCGTTCTTCCAGCTCTCTGGTACACTTGAAGTTGTGAGGCATTGCCTATAAAGGGCCGCAAGCTTTTCAAGCATGATATCTCCTCCATCTTTGATTAAATCTACTGATATTCCATCTTATCCAACAGCTTTTCCCCTGGTCACGTTTTTCAAGGCCCTTCTAACTTCGTCGCTAGTTATAGAAGGAGCCTCTGTATCCGGTTCATCACTATTTCGAATGAAAGTAGCTTGGCTGTTTGGGGCACTGTACAGGTCAATGTAGAATTCTTCCGCTACTTTTACTATGTCATCGAAATTGCTGATGATATTACCATGCTTATCTTTCAGTGCAAACACCTTCCTTGTCCTATGCCAAGCTTTCTTTTTACAGATTTAATGTTGCGTCCATATTTTACGGCTTCCTCAATCTTTCCCACGTTATAATTTCGAATATCCCATACTTTCTTCTTATTGATCAGTTATGACAGTTCAGCGAAGTCTATCTGATCTCTTGAGTTGGACATTTTTATGTTTTGTCTGTTCTTTATTGGGTCCTTTCTTTCTTGGGAGAGCTTACCTATACTGGTTGCCTTGGTGCCTTACCTCCCACTTCAATTGCTGCTTCTGAGATCAACCTAGTTACGGTTTCATTCATTACTTCTATGTTACCTTTATCTTCCTTTTCTAAAGCTGAATATTTGTTTGCGAGCACCAGCCTGAATTGGTCTGCTTTTACCCTTACTGCGTCTAGGTTGGCCTGTTTCGTCTTGACTAATTTCACTCTTTCTTTCTTCAAATTGAGAGAAATTCTAGACCTCACTAACCTATGGTCACTGCACTTTACCTTACCTAACAGTTCTACATGCTGCACTATGCTTGGATCGGCAGAGAGTATGTTCATTCCTTGTTTCTCCATTAGGGCTTTTACAGGTCCATTACCTGTTGCTGTGCTTCCTGAAGAAGGTATTCATTATTCGGAGCCTATTCCTTTCCGCAAATTCTACTGACACCTATCCTCTTGCATTCCTAGAATCGATGCCGTAGTTGCCAATTGCCTGCTCACCTACCTGCTTTTTCCCCACTTTTGCATTGACATCGCCCATGACTACAGTATACTGAGTTTGCACCTTTCTCATTGCTAATTCAACATCTTCATAAAACTGTTCTAGTTATTCATCATCGTGGGTAGAGGTTGGGGCGTAGGCTTGTAGTACCTTAATTTTGTACCTCCTATTCAGCTTTCTTACGACGACTGTACCCTCTCATTAATGGTGTAGAATTCATCAATGTTGCCCGCTATGTTGTTATGGACTAGAAATCCTACCCCGGATTCTCTCTTATCTGGAAGACCTCTGTAGCAGAGGACGTGGCCGTTAGTCACCACTGTGTAAGCCTCACCAGTTCTTCTAACCTCACTAAGGCAAATAATATCCCAGGAAATGCCTGATAATTCTTCAAATAGTCCTGCTAAGCTAGCTTCACTCGAGAGGGTGCGCATGTTGAACGTTGCCAGGTTCAGTTTCCATTGGCAGCCTGTCCAGACCCAGAGATTCTTAGCACCCTCTGCCGCGTAGCAGGTCTGACCGCCGCCTTGGTCAGGTGCTCCGCAGCCACTGGGGACTGAGGGCCATGGGTTAATTGTCGGAGTCATGAAGGAGGTGGTGGCCGAATACTGCACCAGGGAGGCCAATTCCTGTTCTGGTGAGGGAGTGACTTTGTGGAAACTTAGTGGGGCTTCCTAGTTTGGTTGCACCTGAACTAATATGGCCCCACTAGCTCTCGGTAGTATGTTTTTTTTTCTTGCCGGTGGCAGGCACCACTCCATGCCTGAAAATGTAGTGGACAGGAGTAGGATTCGAACCTACGACCTTCACATTTGAGGCCGGGTATTCTACCTCTGCTCCACGCCACCACCTCCACGCACCAGCCCGTGCCAAATGGGTTTGAGACGAGGGTGCTCCATTTGATGTGCCCATATTTAACTAGAAAGTCGAATTCAGCTTGCTCTAACGCTTAAGAGCATAGATGATGAGGACCTAAAAGAAGGGCTATAGGCGTTCCGCTGCAAAGCCACATGGTGCCATCAACATATGTCGTGATTCGAGTGCCTTTCGCGTTGTATTTACAGTTACAAAGGTAAAGGGTAAGTTGCAGATCGTTTTTATGGGTGCAGATTGTAATCCTCCGATCTATAGATTAAAGGGTGCACTAACAAAGATATGTACTCCGGGAACTGTTGATGGAGCCAAATGTTCAGCACTTTGCTGAATGTAGGTCATCTTACGCAACCGTATTTAATGTTCTGTTTTTCTCTGGGACTACCCTTACAATATTTAGCGAAAATTTATCTAAAACATAATGCAAAAGAAGCACTGAGAAGAATTTTTGATATCTGTGCAGGTTTTTTAATCTTTCTCTAGTTATTGTTCTCTTGCGCTACCGATGGCGGCGCTTCGAGCGGCGCTCCCGTGATGTCAGAGAGACAACTCTCCTTTGTCGTCTGCAGCGCTCCGGCTAGATTAGCTTCATTTTCATGCGTTTGCTCGTGCTCTGACTGCGCGCTCGCGTTAGCAAGGCGCTCGCCAATTACCATCTGTATTTTTTCTAGATTTACTTTTATTGTTGCCAGCATTATGAAGACTGCAAATCTTGCACGTTAAATGTATCTTCCATATAACCGCCCGATGTGATCACCCAGTGGCTCTGGCTTTGCGCAGCATAGCTCGAGGTCGCTGGTGCGGCCTCTTCCGTGGCTGCTGCATTTAAATGGGGGCGAATTGCAAACACGCTCCTGTGTACTTAGGTGCACGGTAAAGAACCCCGAGTGGTCAAAATTAATTCGGAGTCCTACACTACGTGTCTGATAATCCTATGGGGGTTTTAATGGTGCATAAAATCTGAGAATTTACTTTTTGCGTATATTTTTATTTCTCATATGAACCCATCTCATCGGGCAGGGATACGATGTCGTGACGCAGCCATAAAACATCGCGCCGAGCCAGTAAATGAGAGTCTACGCAGCCTTGAAAATGAAGCACGATCGCAGGGCTCATGCTCAGAATTTTGCGTTGACAAACCGGCATTGTAGTCGAATGCGAATTTCACATTTAGCACGTAATTCCAGTAACTTGGGGTTTCAACTGTAAAGCTCCTTCGGACAACCAAGGTCTCATTAATATACTGAGAAGCGGTTTACCTTGAGCATTAGTGGGGCACCAAGCACTATCGATCCCAATTGTCAACCATGCTTTGCACTATTTTCTTGCAAATAAATCTCATTACCACTTTCTAATGTAGAAGAAAAATTACGTTTGATTGGGTTAGGATAATACTATTACTTTTCAACGCACTTTCCAACTACCGGGAACTACTCGGAAAACATTTTTATCAGCGCAATAATAAAAATGCCATGTTAAGAAAGCGAAGAGAATCTTGCAAACATTTCTCCTCCGCCCCCCCCCCCCCCCCCCCGCTACTCCTTTCTCTTTTTTCGTTCAGCGCACCAGCAACTGATTCGCTATAGTTCCAATTACTAACCTAAACTTATCAATTGTATTGTTTTAGTTTTGAATAGCTATGAACCGCTTACAGAACAACATCTATTGGAAACGGTGATATTGACAGGCGCTATTTCGAGCCACACCGGTGAGCAGTTAGTGGGTGGACGACAATGCATGAATGCATTCTTTTATTAAGAAAAGGATGGACCGAAGGTCGTTGGTGGAGGAGGAGGGACATACGAGGAAAAATCTCACGCGTGGTGTATATACCCGGATTAGATATGCGCACATGAGGCAGGGACGACATAGACAGAAAGAAAGAAGGAAAGAAAGAACGAAAGAAAAGAAAGAAAGAGCAGGTTCGGGGAAAGTTGCGCCTGCGCGGGACCACGTGACGCGCGCGGCCAATCAGGCTCGTTTGGCGTGTCCTGGGGAGAGAAAGGGGGTTGGGGCGCGCTCCGCCGGGCTTCCACACCTCAGGTCAGTTTCGGCGACCGGATGGGAAGGCTCGTGTGGTGCATTCCTGCGAGGGGTCGGCTGCGTTCGAGCAAGGGCGCTGCGAACTCGTCGGCAAAGGGCTCGTCGTCGACGTGTCGATTCTAGCGTGAGGGCTTCCGAAGCCCAGGCGAAACGTCAGCGTCGTCTTGCCCTCCAGGAACGCGGCAACAGTGGTGCACGCCTAGGCAACGCTAGCGCCAACTTCCCCGGTGCGACGGCCAGGTTTCAACGCGAGTTTCTCAACCGGAACTCTGGAGCCAGCTGCAGTGCGTTTGACCGTTTCTGTTTCGAGCACAATGTGGTACTCTTCAGTGCACTTCGTTCTGAGGAACACCGAAGAAACCACCTGCTCCTCTCTCTCTCTCTCTCTCTCTCTCTCTCTCTCTATATATATATATATATATATATATATATATATATATATATATATAAATTGCGAATAACTATTATATTATCTGATAGAACCCGGAAAAGGCGTCTGTTAGTTAGTTATTTTATATGGCCTATTTATCAATCACACATGGTGAACCATGACGGCCCGTGGAATTATTTTAATTTGCATTTCTTTCTGGGAACTATACAAAATTTCAAGATGATGCAGGTACTAAGGCAATGAGTGCCTCGCAGAGGTCCCTGATCCCGCACTGTAGCAGCAGCACGGCGCGCAGTAAAAAAAAAAAAAAAAAAAAAAAAAAAAAAAAAAAAAAAAAAAAAGAAAAAACATTTGCTACAAACAATTTTAATAATTAGACAAAGAATTCTACTTGGTGTTGAAGTCTACAGCACGAATGTATCGCTAGTTAACGTACGTAATAGTATTGTTGAGGTCATACGCAACAAAATACAATACACATAAATTACTTGCAATATTCACAAGGAAAAAAGACAGCAGATGTGTGCGAGCTTGGAGAATTACTACCCCATTTCCAGCGAAGTAGTTTCTTTCGAGCAGTTGCAATAAAGGTTTCAGTTTTCTGTAATTATATCGCATGCTTGAAAACGTTGGCCGTATATGACTGTTCTGTTTGAAATCATGCCCACGTGTAATGTTTTGGAGCTCTTCGTGTTGGGATAAATTTTTAAAAAGCCAGTAATTCATCAACACCCATGTTACTTCGCCAGAACATTTACCATAGTGTGCCAGGGTAGTGGTCTCAATTCTGCCCCACTCGTCAGACACGCTCATAACGCTTTAGAGCACTTTCATAGAAAATTTATTGATTACCTATCTATTTTAAGCTTCACCTACACATCACCCATTACCTGGTCCTTACAGTCACCAAACATAAAGAAGCTGCCTTTTTTTCAGTTCAGTGAGAACACCAGGCGAGCCTAATATATCACGCCCGAAAAAGAAGAGAGCTCAAGAATTATTCGTAACGCTTCTAAATAAGCCACTAACGTTAGAACTTCGCTACACATTGCATTTAAAATGCTGCTTATTCCTTCAAAGTATAAAATTTCTCAAACGCAGAGTTCTCTTGGGACTTTGGAAAACCTGCCGTGAGGTTTGCCGTGGTTCAACGCGGTTAAACCAAGTTAAACCACACTGCTCAGCGCGGTCAGCAACTACCGCATCTGCAATTGCACCACAATACAGCACATACAGCAATTGACCTTCATGCCGAGTTCGCTTCAACGCGAACTAAGCGTCGAAAGCACAGCGCGTAAGAAGCTACCAGCACTCGGCGCAATTTCTCCACATCGCAGATCGCTTTCAAGATATGGGCGCCCACGCGGCGTACGCAGTCGCCGCCGGTAGTGGTAGTCCCAGTTTGACCTTTGCTGAGCTTGAAGGTCAGATTTGCGGAACCAGGCGTTTGCTGGGTTTGAACCAGGAGTAGTAGAGCTATCGCTCCAATAACACGTAGTGTCATATTTTCAAATGCTTGCTTGCGATGTTTCAAAACTGCGTTTGATCAACACGCATTTACCATCGTACATAAACTTGGCGTATTGTTCCCCTTATGTTCGCAAAATTAGACCTCAGTTGTAATTATGCCAGTGCAGCAGCGTAAGTTTAGCACCGCTCGTAAAACACACTAATAACGCTATGGACCACTTGCATACGTAATTTAGTTGAAAAGGCGCATTTAACCTACTCATTTGAAACTATGTCCCCTACACATTACCCATACTATGCCCCTAGCTTTCCCCAGATATAAACAAGATGATTTGTTTAGCTCACCGAGGACACCGGAGAAACAAATTACGAATCTCATGTGATGCATAAGAAGCACATGGAAAAATAAGGGTTGAGTAATTATCTGCAGCCATTCCATTTAAAGCAGGAACGTGAATGTTTAGCAACGCATCTCACTCAAAACTCTACATATTCTGACAAAATTTCAAGTTCTTATAACGTGCAATTGTTTTATGAGTCTGGAAAACATTTACATTTGTGGCAGTATGGCACCCTGGAATGCTCGAATGCGTAACTTTGTAGTCTACAACCACTGTAATGAACCTACACAGAATAAACATTTATCGCTCTTCACTCAAAGTATTGCTTCATACTTGGAAGAAATATAAGAAACGTTGCTCGCATAGTTTACCGAGGATACCGGGAAAAAACACCTAAATGCCGTGTATAACGCATAAAAATTACGAGATGGTTGAAGAGAACGAGCACTCGCCAACCGAAAAACAAGAAGAAAAACGGGAATGTTTTTGGCGTTCTTGCACCCGGCCAATACGGGTGCCTTGTTTACAATGAACGAAGTACATGACGGTCATTATTATATACATGCCGAATGACGTAATACGTTTGCGTATAGCTCAGGGGGAGTCCCCGTGTCCGGTCAATCGTGTGTGCCGTAGATTATATGCAAAATGATTCAAGGAACAAGCGGGGTGATAATTTCTTCTTTTCGATAACGAAAGTCGATTTCCAATCAATATATCGTGTCCTGTTTTTTCATGATGCTCTGGCAGTGCGCTTGACTTGGTTACATCATTGCGGCGCTGTTGTAGCCTTCCCTTTAAGTTCCCAGTTTCATCTATATATTTCGCATTCCGCTTTTATGCTCCACTGCTGTCGCACGAAAACTTGAGCTGAAGACTTCCTCGACAATGGCTATCCCGACCAGCCTATAACGACGGAAAAAAGGCGTGGTGCTCCTGCCAGAGCAAGGACAACAAGGAAGCGGGCTTCACTTCCTTAGGCACGTGGGGTGATCGAGTCATTTCAAGGATTTTCAAAGGTTTCGAAGTGTGAATCTGCCACATCTCTACAAGCAAATAACGCAGCAACTCGTCAGAGTCAAAGACCACCTCAAAAAAGAAATTACCCTGGCATCGTTCTACAAAAATTCGTGCCAAGACTGCCAGGCGTGCTATAAGGTGGAACTGAGAACTTAGAAACAAGCCTACAACAGCACCGGCCGCAATGATGTAGCCAAAGGGTACACGGTGTCAAGCGCACTGGCGGAGCATCACGAAAAAACACATTATTCATTGGCCATCGGCTTCCGTCACTGAAAAGAAGAAATTAAATTTTGCTTCAGCTGTGTTTTGTTGGAAAGTGTCGCCTTTCAAAACTGGGGGGCAAATGGCATACTTTGCCCCCCCACTTCTGCCAGTGGGGGGGGGGGGGGCAAGTGCCCCCCCCCCCCCCTGCCCCCCCGGTAGATACGCCTATGCGCCCAGGCCACTGCGGCATCATGGGCAACAAACAGGCCGATGAAGCTGCGAGGAGGGCTCACGAAAATGCTGTGAAGGAACCCATACCATTATCAAGAGCCGATGCAACAATAAAGCTTCGCATAATCGCGCGTGATGCCACACGAGCCATGTGGAACACACCTGGTTTCCAACATACTTGAGTGCACCGCCTGGACCCATCCCTCCGACTACGCATTCCATCTGGACTTCCTTGAATCGAGACAGTTCTCTCTGCCGTCTGTGGCTTGGAGTATCCTTTACGAATGCTTTTGCATGTCGCATCGGAATGGCTGACAGTGCTGCCTGCGATACTTGCGGCAGCGAGGAAACAGTCTAACATACCCTGTGTCATTGTCCCCGCTACAGCTCCCAGAGACAGTCACTCGTAACGGAGTTGGCACGCCTCGACGACCGGCCGCTTTCTGAGCAGACGATTTTAGAATGCCGGCTGATACGGTCTACACAGCAGAAGGCGACGAGGGCGCTACTGAAGTTCCTCCGGTCAAGCGACCTGTGCGAACGACTGTGACGCTCCCGAGTTCCTTTGTGTGTGTGTTTCTTCTTTTTTTAATCTCCCTGTCTAAGTGTGTGCATTTTTCTTTATCTTTCTGTCTCCCCTTACCCCTTCCCCAGTGTAGGGTAGCAAACTGGATATCTACCTTCCGATTAACCTCCCTGCCTTTCGCATCTCATATATATATATATATATATATATATATATATATATATATCATTCGGCATAGTTTCCAGCTAACCTAAACTTATGAATTTCCTTGTTTTAGTTTTGAATAGGTATAAACCACCTACAGAGCAACATATATTGGAAATGGTGATATTAACAGGCGCTATTTCGACACACACCGGTGTGCAGTTAGTGTGTAGACGGTGTAGACGACAATGAACGAATGAATTATTTTATTAAGAAAAGGGAGGACCGAAGGTCGCTGGTGGGGGAGGAGGGACATACGAGGAGAGGTAGACGCCCACTAAATCGCGTGGGCCAGGCCGCTAGCAACGCCAAAGTGGGCTTCTTCCTTTTTTTGGGTTTGACGTGCCAAAACCTGTGTTCTGATTATGAAGCACGCCGTAGTGGAGGGCTCCGGAATAATTTTGACCACCTGGGGTTCTTTAACGCGCACTACAACGCAAGCACACGGGCGTTTTTGCATTTCGCCTCCATCGAAATGCGGCCGCCGCGGCCGGGATTCGATCCCGCGACCTCGTGCTCAGCAGCGCAACGCCTTAGCTGACTGAGCCGCCCCGGCGGGTGCCAAAGTGGGCTAACTTTACTAGGCTGATCGGGGTTAGGCGATCGGGGTTTTCGAGAACGTCGTTGTGTAAAGCTTCAACGTGGCAATGCAGAAAAATATTGCTGTCGTCTCGCTAAATATTTAACGGGGGACAGTGTAAAATGAGATGCCGCTAAGAAAAGGTTGTGGCCTGTTTTTGTTACGCGATGGCACTAATTATCACCGCTGGACGAATCTAGCCTGGGGAATGTGCACGCAACCCACGGTAGGAGCAAGGAAGCAAATGGTTACGCTGAGCCGACTAACATGCAGGGACGCCCTTTGTCACGGTGGAAGCAATCTATTTCAATTAAAAATTATGCGAAAGGTAAGTACTGCAACACAACATTACGTAATTTTGTTTTGCTCACTAATTTTGTTCGCCCTTCTATCAGACGTTCCAGATCACATTTTGTTGCAACACCGATAAAGCAGTGCATGCTTTGAAGTACCACAGTGACGATCTAGTTTCTCGAGAATGGGAACAAACCTCTCTCGTGATATGCTTAACGCGATAGGCAGCAACAAAATCGGAATATCTGCGGCAAACGGGGTGGGCTACCGAAGACGCAGCAAGCGCTGAACAGACACACTATAACAGCGCAGGCACCGTAGATGAAGGCCAAATCGCGCAGCTCATTGTCAAAAAAAGGGCCGACGAATCATTATGAGCGCGCCATGAAAACGGAACAGCAATGGCGAGAAGCCAACTTCGTACACGCGCGTATACACACTCATGAGTAGCAGACGACGCCAGGAGCAATCCACACCGAGCGTGGTGACGACTACTGGGCTCGATTTCGCAGGGAATAGTGTCCTGGAACATTCCGTACATACTGGTCGAAAAACCTGCAGACTCGATTTTCAAGAACTCGAGCAGAGCTACTCCTTAAGCAGTGTCCTTGCAATTGGAGAGACTGTAAGTTTGTGGCTGCAACAATTAAAAAGAACAGTTGCCAATGCGAAAGACAGCTTCTATTGCAATGCGAGCACTTCTTTCTAAGGCCACCAACAAAAAAGTACTCTTTAGATTCCTGAGAAATATGAAGATCATTCCGGCAAAAATAAATATCGACTCTTGTTCCAGCGCCCGGCGAATTGGCTAAACTACTGGGAGATATTGCTAAAGGTCAAGAAAGCCGCTTTAAGCCTATCCTATCCCACCATGCCACATACTCATGGTGAATAGGGAGCCTACATGCAAAACGGCGTTGCATGTAGGCTCCCTAATGGTGAAGACTTCGAAGAAGCTGCAGTTTCGGAGCTCACAAATGAAGAAGCCAGCTGCCCAATTCAGCGCCAGGTCCTGACTGACGGCATTACTTCGCCAATAATAAAACCTTTATTTGAGATATCGCCTCACCCATTGCTTATCATGCTAAACTTGTGTGTTGGAAATAAAGTGGATTCTATTCTATTCTAAGTGGATTCTAAACCATTCTGTTAACTTTTCGAAGATTGCTCTGGAATGGAGACTCACAAAACTAATCCCATTATTAAAAAATCGAGGTGCTGGTTACGCGTTAGGTAACGTTTGGCCAATATCTCCTACATCTAGCCTAGTAAAACTCTTAGAAAGAATCTTACATGACCGCACAGATAATCGGCTGATAGAGAACGTGATTCTGAACCCGTGGCACATTGGTTTAAGTCATGGGGACTCCATTTGGTGTGCCCATATTGACCTAGAAAGTGGAAGTCAGCTTGCTCGAACGGTTAAGCGCATAGATGATCAGGACCTAAAAGAAGGGCTTTTGGCGTTGCGCTGCAAAGCCACATGGTGCCGCCAGCACAGGTCGTAGTTGCGAGTGCCTTTCGCTTTATATTTACAGTAACAGAGGTCCTTAAAGGGTACTTGCACAACGTTTTTGTGGGTGTAGATTGTCATTCTGCGATCTATAGATCAAGCGGTTCACTTTGAGACAGAGGCAATCTCGACACTGTTGCTGGAGCCAAACGTCAGCATCTTGCTCAATGTAGGTCATCTTATGCAACCGTAATTGATGTTCTGGTTATTTCTGGGACTGCCCTTACAATATTTCGCGAATATATATCTAAAGTATAATGCAAAAGAAGCACTGAGAAGAATTTTGATCTCTGTGCAGGTCTTTTAATCTATCACTAGTTATTGTTCTCTTGCGCTATCGATCGCGGCGTTTCGAGCAGCGCTTCCGTGATGTCAGAGGGACGACTCTCCTTTGTCGTGTGCTGCGCTCCGGGAAACGGCGTTGCATTTAGGCTCCCTAGTTCCAACATGGTGCCACCAACAAAGGTCGGGGGTTCGAGTGCCCTAATTACCTCCACCTAAACTGACATAGAGTTAATCAATACACTCACACTAACGACCTTTGGTGAGATTCGAACAACCTTTGGTGGGAGAAAACGAGTAATAGGAAGTAACAACGTATTCGATTAAGAATGTCAAGTAACTTAACGAATGTCTCGTTTTGCCTTCAGCCTCTTTAGCCAATCTCAACGTATTAGATGCGAAGCAACTTATGCTCGGGGCTATGTCACTCCCTCCCTCCCTCCATCCATCCAACCGCCGTGCGTCCACACCCCTACTGCGCACGCGCATCCTCCTCCCCCTCCTCTCCTCTCGGCATTCATGCGCATCCGCTCCGATTTGGCGCTGAGCCGTGCTCCCTCAAGGGCTGCAGAAGATAGCGCCAACCTTTCCCTTTCCCTCAAGAACCACTTATCATCATCATCCGCTCCGACGCTCCTCTCCTCTCCGGATTGCGCAACGAATGGCAACACCTGCGGCTCCGCGCGCGATAATGCGAAGCAGCTTAGGTTAGAGGCGCGACGGTAGGCGCCCCAGAGGCACCGGCAACAGTCACCAACGCCGCGCGCGTTCGGTGCGAACGCGGGCAAAACGCCGACGGCGTCGACAACAGTTCTACGCGTTGCTGGTGCTGCTGCATGTCCAAGTTTATACAGCTGATAAAACTACCTTGAGTCGACCCCATGGCTGCTTCGCATACTACTCAGGGTTCCCCTACGGGAAGATCGTGTAATTTATTTCTAATTAGCCCAGTATTTTGATTATCAGAGCAAATTGTTTACGCTGTCAGCGGACTGCCTGCTAGGCTCTCTTTCAGATGTAAAGTGCACGTGCACGGCGTTCTTGTGAGCGGAGATTGTGATATTTAGATCTGTATGGGATGTAAACGCAGCATAGTGGTGCAGACGTGTTTATGGAGCCGAAGGTTTGTCACCTAGCTTGCTGAATACAGGCTATCTTACGCAACCATAAATACTGTTCTGGTTTTTTCTGTGACTGCCCTTACAATATTTCGCAAAGATATGTCTGAACCATAAAGGAAAAGCAGCAGTGACAAGAATTTTGATCTCTGCGCAGGCCTCTTAAACTTATACCACAAACCACAAGTGCGGCGTCGACCACAGGCACTTTCAGCTGCCTGGCGTAGCAGTACAACTTGCAAGCTGGTGCCGGCGGTACATCATCTGTATTATTTATGGGTTGTTTGTTTTGTTGAGCTGTTTGCTCCTGGCGGGTTTGAATATGAAAGGAATATAAGGAAGCTTTGTCTCTTACGAGCACTGTTTGAGCGTAGCGAGTTAACTTATTACCTCTAGGACGGGTGTCACACGGTGCATTTTCTACCGCGATCGAGTCCTATCGGGATTGAAATTCTCCATAACGATTGGCTGCTGCACGCGCTGCGGAAGGAAGCCAATCACGGTCGGAATGAATGAATAAAAAAACTTCATTTATCCCTCTTCAAAGGGAAGGGGCAATAGGATAGAGGGTGGGAGGAGGAACTACTTGAAGTAGGCCTCCTCTACCATCTCAGCCCACTCGAGGATGACCTCCTGAAGGTCGGGCCTCGAATTGCGCAGGGCATCCTCCCACTGCTCCTCACTAGACATGAATTGTTTGAGGAAAGAGGGAAGCACCCCCACATGATGTGGTTTAAGTCTGCTCTGGGAGAGACGCAGAACTTACAAGAGGGAGAAAGGTAAATGGAGGGATGAATGCGGTGGAGGAGGTAAGGGGAAGGAAAGGTGTGAGTCTGCAGCTGTCGCTACACAACTTCGCACCTGCGCGGGGCATGAGCGGCGGAAAGGTTAAACGCTCTAATCGGTAGTGCGTGCAGATGTCGTGATAGGTAATAAGGCGATCCCGCGCCGGAAACGGCGCCTCCTCCGTAACGAGGTCCGACACATCTGATGCTTGCGCCCGGACCGTAAATCCTCGGGCACTGGCATGAGCCGACTCGTTTCCGGCAAGGTCCGCATGCGCGGAGTCCAGATTACAGCTAAAGTTTTACGGAAAGGATGGGCCAAAAGGGGAGCGAAAGGGCTGGCTTAGAGACCCTGTCCGCCCCGAAGTTATGTATGGCTGTTTTGGAGTCGCTAAGGATAACTGATGACTTTGGGATTGCGAGGGCCAGGTCTATAGGTTATCCAAACTTCTGCAAATCAGTATACAAAATATGTTCTCACTAAGACAATAGAAAATAAACATGTATTACTCCAGCGTGATGGGCAGACTGCATCCAGAAAAATAGAGACAAACATATAGAGATGGACATAGAGTATACTCGACAGAAATTTCATCATCCTCGCGCAAACCGCTATCTTCCCTGAGTGTAAGGCAAGCCGTAGTGGGGGACTCCGGATTAATTTTGACCACTCGGGATCCTTGAACCTGCACCTATATCGAAGTACACAAAGGTTTCTTCCTCTCTTTTTTTTTCTTTTTCTTTCTTTTGCGTTTCGCCTCCCATCGAAAATGCGGCCGCCGCGGCCGGGATCGAAGCCGCGACCTTGACCTCAGCAGGGCAACCACGTGGTCTCTGGGCGGCCGCGACGGGCCAGTACTCAGCGGAAAGGAAGCCAGCTATCGAACTACATCAAACAGCAAAGAATGAAATAATAAAGAAAAAGCCGGCAGATCCCACGCCCTGTGGGAATCGATGTTATGCGAAGTAGTGTGCGGGGAGCCTACCATGTTAACGAAACGACCACGAGAGCCCCAAGACGTAGGCGGCTCTTTCATAACCTACAGTCCTACATGACACGCATCTCATGACATTAATGTCATGAGTCCTCAGGAGTCCCTTTAGCTACACCTAAAGAGACCTTAAGGCCAAAGCCTTAGTCATGCTCATGACTATGACTTCGACCATCAACCTTTAGCCTTTTCCTTCACTTAGTACCACATCCGAACCCATTCCATTGGTTTTCGATAGTTAATCTTTTTTCCGTGAGTCATTCTTATTTTTGCTGAGTCACGCCCATGATTTTGACTTCCACCATCATGTTTTAGTGTTTCCTTCACTTAGTGCCCACGTCCGAATCCATTCCAGTGGTTTTTAAGTGTTAATCTTTTTTTTCGCTTAGTCATTGACATTTTCCTGACTCATGATCATGACTGACTTCTACCATCATCCTTTAGTGTTTCCTTCACTTACTACCAACGTCAGAACCAATTTCAGTGGCTTTTGAATGTTAATATTTTTTCACTGAGTCATTGTCATTTTTGCTGAGTCATGCTCATGACTATTACTTCTACCAGCGTCCTTTAGTGTTTCCTTCTCATAGTACCGACGTCGGAACCCATTTCAGTGGTTTTTGAGTATTAATCTTGTTTTAAATTAAACAGGAAAGAGGCCGTAAACTTACGCTTACTACAAACACACAGTTACCCAAGTCTGGCAGTCTTACGCCACTGTTACCCGACTGATGCTTGTAAAGCGTGCGGACTCAGAGCAACGCTGCGACACATGCTCTGGGAATGTGCCGGCAACAACGGTACTGAAACCGCCGCCGTTCGCGACGCGCCCATAACGGCAGGCGTTAATAGATTAAAGGAAGCCTCGAGCTCGCTCATTCCCGCCGCTGCCCCGGCTGTCGGCGTCTCCGCCGCTGGGAGGCGTCTCTGAAAAGTTCGGAGCTGGAAGATCAGCTCTGGGCCGTCCGGCAAGCCGAAGATGCCGCCCGAGTCCAAGCACTTCGAGCCGACACCTGAGGCTACTAAAAGCAACGTGCCGGCACTTTAAATAAAGTGTATTTCTTCTTCTTCTTGTTTTGCTGAATCATTGTCATTTTTGCTGAGTCATGCCCATGATTATGACTTCTACCATCATCCTTTAGTGTTTCCTTCACTTAGTGCCCACGTCCGAACCCATTCCAGTGGTTTTTAAGTGTTAATCTTTTTTTTCGCTTAGTCATTGTCATTTTCCTGAGTCATGGTCATGACTATGACTTCTACCATCATTCTTTAGTGTTTCCTTCACTTATTACCAACGTCATAACCCAATTCAGTGGCTTTTGAGTGTTAATATTTTTTTCGCTAAGTCATTGTCATTTTCCTGAGTCATGATCATGACTATGACTTCTACCAGCATCCTGTAATGTTTCCTTCACTTAGTACCTACGTCCGAACCCACTTCGGTGTTTTCTGACTGTTAATATATTTCGCGGAGTCATTGTCATGACCTACATAACACGCATGTCATGACATTTATGTCATGACCTACCACTTATTTTTGTCACACACTCCTGTCATACTATGCCAGTTTTAGTACCTACCAAGTTAACGAAACGACCATGAGAGCACCATGACGCAGGTGGCTGTTTCATGACTTACATGACACGCATGTCATGATATTCATGTCATGACATATCATTTATGTTCGTCATATGCTCTTGTCATAGTATGCCACTTTTCGTACATACCATGTTAACGAAACGACCATGAGAGCACAAAGTCGTAGGCGGCTAGATAGATAGATAGATAGATAGATAGATAGATAGATAGATAGATAGATAGATAGATAGATAGATAGATAGATAGATACTATCAAAGTACCAAATGTTCGCCAAGAAAAGCTTCGCACCCGCCGGGGTGGCTCAGTCAACTAAGGCGTTGCGCTGCTGAGCACGAGGTCGCGGGATCGAATCCCGGCCGCGGCGGCCGCATTTCGATGGAGGCGAAATGCAAAAACGCCTGTGTGCTTGCGTTGTAGTGCACGTTAAAGAACCCCAGGTGGTCGAAATTAATCCGGAGCCCTCCACTACGGCGTGCCTCATAATCAGAACTGGTTTTGGCACGTAAAACCCCAGAAAGAAGAAGAAAAGCTTCGCATTTGAATTGGGCAACCTGGAATACATTTCCAGTCCCGCTTCACGCGGAAGCAGCGTATACGCTGCTCGTACCTTTTGGAAAAAGAGTAAAGAGCTTGAAAAGCTCTAACATGTCATCTGAAGTTCTCGCTAAAGCTTCGCGTCGTCCACCGAGTCACTGTCGAAGATATCCACAATATATATATATATATATATATATATATATATATATATATATATATTTGATGACCGGGACAGGGCGTCATGCGCCTGCATTGTAAACACGGAGGCAACGGATTAAGCTGAGGCATGCAAAGGACGTGTCACCACGTGATCAAACATGGCGGCGCCCACGGGATCACTTGTGAAAGGGGTCTATGAGAAAGCTATGTCCCTGTGGTGAGTGAAGTGTGCGAGGCCAAGTGCACTGAAGAAGAAACATAATGCGATGACCAAGAGCGTCCGGACGTGGGCGCCATGCTTTGGGAAAAGAAGAGGACGACGAAGAGCCAAGCACGAGGGCGCGGCGCAAGTAAGAAATAAAGGAAAAAAATGAATCAATCAGTGGAACACACGAAACCCAAATGAGGAACACGAAGTTCCAGAGAGCCAACCGTGGGAACACACGAGGCCCAAGCAGAATAAAAAGGCTATGAGCGTTGTAGAACGCGGGTTTAGTTCGAAGTGTATTTACACTTAGCTGGCCTCGCCCACAGGAAGGGAAAAGGCTCCCGTGTAGAGTTTTCGGAAATCCCTGTGGGCCCTTGGCCGTTCTGTAAGGACGCCGACGTCGACCTACACCGTTTGACTTTAGAGGACATTTCTTTGTCTCTCGGTGTACGCTCTAGGGGATACGGCTGAGTATTGATTGGTGATTGACCTAGGCACATCAGACTGATGTGTGTTTTTTCTCCTGGCCACGCAAACGCTGCCTAGTCGGCTTCTCTTGCACATAATAAGTTGTCAGTTGATTTTGTCTTGGGCAGCGGACTGACCAACGGTTCCTGTGGCCCTGGCACCGATCAGGTACCACACTCCATTCGAATGAAAAACCCTCAATTCATTCAGGAAGAGTTTCGGAAGGCGACACTTCATTATCAATTGATCACCGAAGTACGCCGGTGCGGTCGCGGGGGCATTCTTGGCTGCTCGCCAGAGTAGGCCTGTATCACTGACTTTCGGAAATGTACAGCAGTTTGCCTCGTATCCAGTGAGCTGCTTTATTCCTTCGCACTTATAGCTTGTGGTAAAGGACTAGTTCGTGCGGTCGACTCGAGCCTTACCCCTTAAGACATTTTAGAACTGTTTTCGGTAGCCGGTGCCGTGTCTGCATTTCGTTGCTCTCGTTTATCTGAGAACAAGAAGATCCCCACAAAGTCACTCATAGCTACTTTCACTGGCACAACTCACCCGACCTAGATCAAAGCGTCGCCACTCATTCACCGGGTTTAATCGCTATCTCCCGCCACCTTCAACTGTTTGAAGTGTTGGCGCTGTGGGCATAACATTAAGGGATGTCCATTGGTTTTTCGCTGTCTTATAAAATGCGGAGAAAGCTATCAATCACAGGAATGAATGTTCAGCACAGGAAGAACAGTGGTGTCTACGCACTGGTTCTCATTCAGCTCACTATGCTAACTGCTCTGCGAGAGTGCAGGAATTACAAATTCTAGAGATAATTGAGCAAAAGAGATGATCCTCAAGACGTGAATTTCGTGCTATTATTGCAGAGCGATCTCGCGGGTAAGCCGGTCCAGCAAGTCGTCTGTCCCGTGTGGTAGACTCGACGCTTTCAGTTGTCATATCGTCGACAGTAGAGAGGGTAGTGAAGACGGAAATGGAAAATCTATTGGTGAGCCTCTCGGAGTCATTGGCGGAAATGGTGACTGCGCAAATGACTGAACTCTTTCAGGTGGTTGACCGCCCAACTGTGGCCTCTATACTTCCATTGCTTTTATATGCGAATGATGCGGGATGCATCGAAACCAGGCCCTTCTAACATTTGGCTCAACCAAACCTCCCCTGTGTATCATGCAGAACAGGAATTATATCAGGAGTTCAGATTGTGGCTCACAAGACACGTCCTTACAGCTTGACCCCCGTGCTCTTTAACGCCGTCCGTCTCCTTTAAGCTGGACAGGATATTAACCTGGAAAGGGCATCTGCTACTGCTGGTCTTACCTCAACAAAGGTACACTAAAAATATTACACTGGAATGGGCTTCCCATTTATGCCGATGCTATTGACTTATTTCACCTCTGCACTCAACATTCTCCTGACATGACTGTATTGCAAGAAACTTTCTGTCAGCAGAAATGACATTTCACTTTACAATCACCGTGCATTTCATGTAGACCGTCCCTCTCGCGATGGCGGCTTAGCTATACTTATTTCATCAAAAACTTTGCACCTTGCTGAAATGGGTTACCAGCTTATGACTGCGTAAAGAGAAATTCTAGCTTTAGATATTCCATTCTAGGCTGCATCCCACTAATGTTTATTTCCTCGCAGGCATTGAGAATACTATAGTGTTCTTGATTCAGTAATTGCGTTCTGTAGAAAAGAAATAATTTCTGCCGGGGATTTTAACATTTGAACATTTTTTTTTGCCGGGGATCATCATACTTCGTGAGATTTGAAGACCGATTTGAGCGGCAAGTGTTCGTGGCATTCGGATGCTAGCAATAATTTGTGATGCAGGAACGCAAGAACACCCTCATTTGTTTGTAATCAATCAGTTTCTGCGATAGACTTTAATTTCGCTAGTAATAATTTGCCTATCTCCCCGCGATCTTGTATTATAAACTCGGGCACAAACAGTGATCATGTTCCTATATATTTTGAGCTTGTATATCCGAAAGTAAGCCCAGGCCATCCAGAGAGCCTAGGAAAGGGCGGAGTGCTATGGCGGTCTGTCCTCTACGTGGGCGCGGGCAGCGGTTACAACGGCCTCCCGTTAGGGAGTCCTGACAGTAGCTCCTCAGGACCAAATAAAGTTCGTTGTCTGTCGGTCTGTCGGTCTGTCTGTATGCCCGTTGACTCCAATTGCTAATTGGAGTCAATTCTGCTGAAATTAGCTCCAATTACTGCGTTGACTCCAATTGCTAATTGGAGTCAACGCAGTAATTGGAGCTAATTTCAGCAGAATAAAATGGTTTACGCACGCCTTTATCTAATTAGCTAGAAGATAATGAAGAAGCTAAGGCCACAAATTTATTTTCTGTTTGAGAAGACTTCGTAAATAAATCTCAATTCACTGTGCGCTCCACTAAAAGGCCATCTTCAAACTCTTGATGGAAAACGGAGTGCTCACGCAATTACAGGGTAAGAAAAACGCCGTTACGAAAACTACTTCATAAGCAGTGTCCTTGCAATTGGAGTGACCGTAAGTTTGCCGCTCCAACATTTAAAAGAACAACTGTCAATGCAAAAGACAGCTTCGATTGCAGGCACTTATAAGGCCAACAACAGAAAAGCACTCTTTAGATTCATGAGAAAATAAAGATGCTTCCGGCACAACTAAACGCCGACTCTGGTTCCAACGCCCTGAGGATTGGCAAAATTACTGAAAAATATTGCTAAAGGTCTAGGAAGCCGGTTTAAGCTTATTTTGCCCTATCACGCTACGCCGCTTGCTCATGGTGAAGACTTCGAATAAGCTACGGTTTAGGAGCCGACAAACGTAGAAGCCAGTTGTCCAATTCAGCGCCAGGTCCTGGTGGCATTACTACGCTAATAATAATAGTTTTATTTAAGATATCGCCTCACGGATTGCTTGCCATGCTAAACCATTTTGCTAACATTTCGAGGATTCTTCTGGAATGGAGACGCGGAAACGTAATCCCATAATTAAAAAATTAATAGCCCTTCCCCTGTCGAGAAAATGGGAGTAAGCTAAGCTTCTCGAGTGTTTCTTCGGTGTTCATCCGGATGAATTGCACTGACGAGTATCACGTTGTGCTTGAACCACAACCGGCCACACGCACTGCAGCTGGTTCTGAAGTTCCGGTTGAGAAACTCAGCGTCGAAACCTGGCCGTCGCACCGGGGAAGATGGTGCTATCTTCCGGATGCGTGCAACACCTATGTCGGGTTCCTGTAGGGCTAGACGACACTGACATGTGGCCTCAGCATCGCGTTCCCGCAACTCAGGGTCGGCGGCTCTTCGCTGACTTTCGGCCCGGGCTTCGGAGGCCCTCACGCTAGAATCGGCACGTCGACGACGAGGTCTTTCCCGAGCGCATTCATTCTGGAAATATTTCTGTGAAATTTCTTCAAAATTAAATCTGTCCGTTAAGTAAGACATTGAATGGCTCATACCCCGTTAAGCAATGGCTCATACCTCCGTAAACACGGCCTCTTCATTACGACGACAGAAAAGTGAAATTCTACGCTGGAATGATTAGCGGCAACGCAGCCAATTGCGGAAGCAGACGACGACGAACGCGGGAGCCGGGGCACGAGCGCGAGCCGAGCACGAGCGTGTGCGGACCACCTGTGCATATAAAACCCCGCTTTTAAGGGGGTTTAAGGGGCCACCACGCTAACCGATTCAGCCAGTGGCTGAATCAGTAAGCGTGGTGGCCTCGCAACCCGTAGGTCGGGTTGCGGCCCGGTCGGGTAGTCCCCGAGTAATTTTTATTTTCGCGTGGCTTGAGAGTGAGTTTTTTGCGGTCGCACTTACAACGGCACCGACACTTGTGAGCCAATACAAGCTTCGCTTGAAAAAGCAAGCTGCTAATTGGGACGCCTTATATAACATTTGGCCAATATCTCCTACATCTAGCCAAGTAAAAATGATACAAAGAATTTTACACGACTGCATGGATAATTGGCTGATAGAGAACATGACTTTGAGCCCGTGCCGCAGAGCTTGCAGACGTGGGTGCTCCATTTGGTGTGCCCATATCGACATAGAAAGTCGAACTCAGCTTGCTCGAACGGTTTAGCGCATGGATGATGAGGACCTAAAAGAAGGGTTTTTGGCATTGCGCTTCTAAGCCACACAGAGTTCGTGGGTTCGTGTTCCTTAATTACCTCTACCATAATTAAGATATAGTTAATTAAGGCACTCGCACCCATGACCTTTGGTGGGAGTCGAACGCACGACGTTTGGTGTTACTTAAAGTAAGCTTAATTAACTGACAGTTAAGACAGAGTTAATTAAGGTACTCGAACCCACGACTTTTCGTGGGAGCCGAACCACCTTTCGCGGGAGAAAGCAAGTATTAGGTACTAACAACGCAATCGAATGATTCATGAAGCCACCATGCCACATGGTGCCCCTAACAAAGGTTGTGGGCTCGAGTGCCTTAATTACATCTACCTTAATTAAGACAGAGTTAATTAACCCACTCAGACCCAGTACCTTTGGTGGGAGTCGAGGCCACCACCATGGGTTGGAGTAGAACCCCCAACCTTGGGTGGGAGAAAACAAGTAATAGGAAGTAACAAAGCATTCGATTGACAGTTTCAAGTAATTTAATTAATGTCTCGTGAGTGCGCACGCTCTCACCTTCATCGTCTATAGCGTATGCTAAAGCGACTCTCAGCTTCTTTTCCAATTAGCTAAGTACTCACATTATAGAAAGTCGAACTCAGCTTGCTCGAACGGTTTAGCGCATGGATGATCGTGGGAGCCGAACCCTTTCGCGGGAGAAAGCAAGTATTAGGTACTAAAACGCAATCGAATGATCCATGAAGCCACCATGCAACAGGGTGCGCCCCTAACAAGGTTGTGGGCTCGAGTGCCTTAATTACATCTACCTTAATTAAGACAGAGTTAATTAACCCACTCAGACCCAGTACCTTTGGTGGGAGTCGAGGCCACCACCATGGGTTGGAGTAGAACCCCCAACCTTGGGTGGGAGAAAACAAGTAATAGGAAGTAACAAAGCATTCGATTGACAGTTTCAAGTAATTTAATTAATGTCTCGTGAGTGCGCACGCTCTCACCTTCATCGTCTATAGCGTATGCTAAAGCGACTCTCAGCTTCTTTTCCAATTAGCTAAGTACTCACATTATCAGAGCAAATTTATTAAGCTGTGAGCGCATTGCTGGCTCGGCTCTGTTTCAGAGGTAAAGGTCACGTGCGCGGTGTTCTTGCGGGAGGAGATGCTAATAATTTGGCTCCATTAACAATGCATGACTGTTCTTGATCAACTGCACGCCTTGTATTTTAAAGGAGTGCAGTTCCTGAAGAACAGTCTCGTAGTGCTGCTGGAGTAGGACAGAGTGTAATTCCTAGATAACTTACGCAGCTGCAATCGTTGATGGAGCCAAGGTTAGCACCTTGCTGAATGCAGGCTATCTTGCACAACCACAAATGCTGTTCTGGGTGTTTCTGTGACAGTACTTACAATATTTCGCAAGGATATATGGAAACCATTAAGCAAAATCAGCAATTACAAGAATTTTGATCTTGGTGCTGGGCTTTTAAACTACCGCTAGTTAAACAAACCGCAAGTAAGTGCGGCGACGACCACAGGGACGTTAAGCTTTCCGGAGCAGCAGTAACTTTGCCAGCAGGAGCCGGCAGTACATTAAATGCATTAATGCATTGGTTGGTTGGTTGAGGCACGGCCGCTGGATAAAAAAAAAAAAAAAAAAGGGCGGCCTGCCGCGTGCATCCAAAACGGTATGATCCGCCGCGGCGCCACACGCCGGGGTCTGTTGTCTGACATCGGCATAGCAAATGCGTCAGGAACGCGCTTGGAACGCCGTCGCGCGTGCAAGCCGAAGCGTTTCATCCCCTTCAGCTAGCGCCGTTCGGCACAGCCAAGCGGCCGACAATGCAACTACGGCCGTCACGTTCGCTCCCATAGCAGCGCGCCCGACGCGGCAGGCCGCACTTTTTTTTTTAATCCAGTGGCCGTGGTTGTGGTGTGTGCTGCTGGCGGGTTTCAACGCACACTCGTTTATTAAAGTATCTGTACGCTCAAACGTTTTATTGCGATAGCAATTATATGGACACTTCAACCGGATTTCTGCCGTCGGCGTCGCCGTCGCCGTCGCCGTGAGGTTCCGTATAGATAAAATCTTCGCCGCGCGCCGTATGCCCCAGCGGAAGCGTGCGGGGACGCGCGCTATCACGGAGAGCGAACGCACTCAATCTCCCACGCGCAAGCAAGGAAGCGGAAAGCCAGCGCCGGAGGGAGCAGGGGGGGGGGGGGGGGGCACTTCTCTGCCAACAACCGCGCTCGTCGCTCGTCCGCACAGTCTCTTATCTCTCCCACGCGCAAGCAAGGAAGCGGTAAGCCAGCGCCGAAGGGAGCGGGGGGGGGGGGGGGGGGGCGCACTTCTACGCTGCCAACAACCGCGCTCGTCGCTCGCTCGCACCGTCTCTTATCTCCACACGGCTCTGACCTTTAGGCGCCATTCGCCGCTCAGTTTCCGTTGAAACGATAGACCGCACGTACCTTCGCCTATGCGGCGTATCCGCTTGCTGCCAGAGTTTTGACGGTCGTTGTCTGCAGTCATTCAGTGTGATCTATTCATGTTTGTGCGCGCTCACAGCACGCTTGTTCATTCAGTTAGTAATAGTCGGGCCACATTTTCCAACGCACGCTACACATGCAATGCTGCCCGGATTGGCAGTGCAGCGCTACAGATGTGTCCCTTCGCACGCGCTGCCCACGGGAAGCGCTTCTCATCAACACCACCGTTTCACACGCGCCTTCTCGTGGTCATCGAGTCTCTCTTCATGTCGGTCTACTTACGCCGCAGCACACCTCCTTACTTAATCAGCTCATGTTTACTACAATTCATATTGCTACCAAAGCCGCTCACCTTACTTCGTATGACATTGCTGTGTTGCTATCGCATTCATTGCTTCGCCCTTAGGGCGAAACTGTGACATTTTTTGTTCGGTTTCGCGGAGTCATAACTCCGGATTTTCTGCGAATCGCCGACGTTTCGACGCCGCTTCGGCGGTGCGATATTCAGGCTCGGACGGAAGTAATCTCACTCGCTCTCGAGTAGCGGCGCAGCGACTGTCGTGCCGCGCTTTCTCTTCTTCGGAAGTGACGCTCTTCTTCGGCGCGCCATCTTCGCGGTGATGTGCTCGGCGCGGAGAGGGCGGGACTTTTGTCTCGCCGTGGCGGCGACGCGGAGCTATATATCCCGTGGGTCGCTGCAGTTACGTCACGGCTTAGCTCCGCCTCTGCGCAGCCGCGGCAACCACTCCGCACGGCGCGGTGACATCATGGCTCGGCAAAGTTAAGGCGAAGCGATGCGGCGCGCGCGATGCACGTCACGGCTCATGCAGCTGTGGCAAGGCTCGACGCGGTCAGCGCAGCTGGGGCGAAGCGTTGCTAGGCGAAGCATGGTGACGTCATAGCCAGGCGGAGGTTTTGCGGCGTACATTCGACGGACCATCCTCGAGGTTAACTCTTTCCATATACCATGAGGAAAATAGGTGTTTTTTGTATGTTACGGCAGATGTTTGTTTTATTGCGATAGCAATTATATGGACACTCCAAAGCAGATTTCTGCCGTCGGCGTCGCCGTGAGGTTCCGTATGACGTCAATGGAGATGAAATCGTCGCCGCGCGCCGCCGAACGCTGTATGTGCGAGTGAAAGGGCGGGAGGGATGCGCGCTTTCACGGGTAGCGAACGCACGTCGGAGAGCAAACGCGCGTTCTGCGCCGTGCTCCCTGAAGGGCTGCGTCTCTTTCCTCCGTTACAATCACCATATATATAAAGAGCAAACGCGACTTCTTCCGTGGCGCGAAGTGCTGTGTGGGGACGAGAGGGAGGGAGGGGAGGCGACGTTTAGCTGCGGCACCAAATGCGTATTTATATAAAAACGTTTGAGGTGAGAAGGTAGGTAAGATTTCCGACGCTGCTCGACGAGTGTCCCATTCTGATCTAAGCGAAAACTTCCGAGCCGCCCCAGAGGCACAGGCAACAGTCACCAACGCCACGCGCGTCGGGTGCGAAGGCGGGCAAAACGCCGACGGCGTCGACAACAGTTCTGCGCGTTGCTGGTGCTGCTGCATGTCCAAGTTTATACAGCTGATAAAACTACTATCCTTAATCCGCATAGCTCTCTACTTATTTGCTATCGCAATTGATGCTTCGCCTTTCGGGTGAAAATGCGACAATTTTCCCGAAGTATCTACTGCACTCAGTATTTATTCTAATACATAAACAGAAAGCAGTGTGAATGCACTTTTCACGAATAACAGTTTTATTAATGAGATGTATGTCACAAAAAGATATAAATTGTTAAAATCAAGATTGTGCGATAAACACAATCGCACAATCTTGATTGGTATCTACGCTTGGTATCTACGAAGAAAGAAGTGCTACGAAAACTATAAGATATGCAAAATGTATTCCCGTCTATTAGGCACTATCTCCGAAAAAATCAAAAGTTTGTTCCGGGCTGGTTTGCGTCGTCGTCGCTTTCAGGCTCGAAGTCCGACGAAAAGTCAGCGTCCTCTGACTCGCTGGTATTCGATGTATCGATAAGATCCGCCGCAGAGGCAGCGGAATCGCGATATCTGCGCCGTTTCCGAAGCCGGACATTTTTTTGCATTCTGCTTTGACGATCGCGAAATTTTGGAGCGCGTTTAAAAATCACCACCTAGCGGGAAAAAAAGCGAACTGCTTAGAAAACTAAAATATAGTTCTCCTTCTTCACGTCCGATAGCGCAGTATGTCCGTGAGCGGCGCGGAAGGTCTCGAAAGCGGCGTTTCGAACCATCGATACAAGGCTAACCATGCCCAATGGGCGCGGTGCAGAAAGAGTTAAACAGCTTCGCTAGTTCACAGGGGTATGTGCCATTGCGCTTGGACCCTTTCAGCACCACCTCCAGGATCGGCCGACATTTCCGGCGTACACCACCGGACTACCTCCAGCTTAAACAGCTTCGCTGTTAAGAAGCAATGTGCTGGTTACGCCTTATATAACATTTGGCCAATGTCTCCTACATCTAGCCTAGTAAAGATGATAAAAAAATTTTACGTGACTGCATGGATAATTAATTGGCTGATAGAGAACATGATTTTGAACCCGTGCCATATTGGATTCATACGTAGGTGCTCCATTTGGTTGGTGTGCCCCTATCGACCTAGAAAGTCAAATTCAACTTGCTCGAACGGTTAAGCGCATGCATGACGAAGACCTAAAAGAAGGGTTTTTGGCGTTGCGCTGGTAAATAACACGGCGCCACGATGGTCATAGGATCGTGTGTATTGATCAAAATGGAGTCTTCGATGGAACACACCGTTCACGGAGCCGAAGGTAAGTACCTTGCTGAATGCAGACTATCTTGCACAACCATAAATGCTGTTCTGGCTAATTCTGTGACTGCCTTTACAATATTTCGCAAAGATATATCCAAGCCATAATGCAAAAGAAGCAGTGACAAGAATTTTGGTTTCAGTGCAGGCCTTTTAAACTATCATTAGTTATTCAAACAAACCACAAGTAAGTGCGGCTGCGACCACAGGCACGTTCAGCTGCCCGGCAAAGCATTAACACTTGCACGCTGCCGCGGGGCGTGCTTTCACTGTGTTAATTCATTGGTTGGTTGGATGACGCGTTTGCTGCAGGCGGGTTTCAATATTAAAGGACTGTACCATACTAAGATAGCTTTGTCCCGTACGAGCAAAGCTTGAGCGCAGGAAGTCAACTCAGGGTCTCTAAGATCACGCGGTGCATTTTCAATCGCGATCGGGTCCTATCGGGATGGAATTTCTTGATCACGATGGGCTTCTTTGCGCCAATCGCGGTCGGAAAATTTTGATCCCGGTCTCACTCGATTGTGGTAAAAAAAAAAAAATGCACCGTGTGACACTTGTATAAAAAAACCTTAATCCTCACACATGGCCCTGTCCATCCTTTCATATGGCCCATTAGTCCGTGAATCAATAAATACAGCTTGAACATTAAACTGCATTTTTATATATCAGTTATGCTGGCTTGACCCCCCTGCAGTGTGCCTCTGTTGCCCTTATGGTACTCTCACATTTTTTTTTAAAGCGAATCTTTCTTGCCGAATTCGGGGCACTCCTTTCATGCGTATCTGGCCTCTAACGCCAAACGCCATGAACGCACCCTTCGACAAGCGGCATAGAACACCATTTCTTGCGGCCAATCCGGCGCGTTGAGAGGCTTGGAACGTTTCGATCGGCAGATGCACTAGAAGAAACTGACGCATCAGAAACACCACGAGTGCAACACGACACAATGGATCCACCACTGAAAAACCTAAACAAATAATATATATATATATATATATATATATATATATATATACTGAACATGTGTACAGTATATACAGCGCTTATATACAGCACTTGTAAGCTTTCTCATTCCCACATTTAATTGCTAGTCTCGTTCAGGATTGCTCCTCTTGCTCGATAACCTGGGTTTTTGCGGAAGCTACCCTGAAGTGATTGATTGCAAAATCTGGTTTCGCTACAGTTCCACTTGGCCGTGGTCGCCGTGTTACGTTTCTCGGATGTGGGGGCCTGGCCAGTTGCACTGGGAAGCAGTCTCTCGAGGTAAGCACCTGCTCCTGCAGTCCGCAGAGCGACATATTCTCCCTGTTTACACGCACCATGACTGGTGCTCCCTGTTCCATCCTATCCTGCTGCAGACGTGTACAAATCTTTCTTGTGGCCTTCGTCGGCCGTTATTTGGCGTGAGCGGAGACCATGGAGCGTACGTGCTTACATGGTCCGACGCGTATGAAGTTGATAGCCACACGGGTGCAAAGGCCCGCAAAAGTGGCTTGCAAAATGATGATGCCCACAAAGCCGACCATGTACATATTGAGAGAAGGTGGGGCACCATATGTGAGAGTCACATCAGCGGCCCCCGAAAGGATAAAAAGTAATGTACAGGTTGGAAAGGAAGTAACGCTAAAAATTCCGGGTAGTCTATGTCGCCGTGTTGGCTGCGGCAGCAGATGCCTGCGTCTCCCGATGGCTTCGCAATGGAAATTGCTCATCTTCAACAGCGAGTGTCGGTGCAAACAAGTGGGACACTGTCCAATCTGCTAGTGCTGCTCGTTGTCGCTGATTGCCAGATCGCCATGTGCGACGACGAAAGTGACCAATTCACGAGCTCGCGTTAATAGTTTCAGCGTGTATTGACATGCAAATTTTATTTCAGCTATTGTACGAGAAGGTGCACTGCTTGTCTGCTGCCACTAAAGTTGCACGTCCTGTTCACTCACTGGTGGCTTGTTTGTATGGGCGTCAGCAGACGCTCTTTGGTCTCCTGGCAATTAGAACGCACCAGCTAAGCGGCAGCCAAGGCACTGAGGCATGCCACAAAGCCAACGGGACAAGCACGGCATGTATCAACGTACGCTACTGGAAGGCTACCGGTAAGAAGCGGCCATATTAGATTTCGCATAAGAAAATTGAATTTCCGCTTTCCGTTTGAGCAGCGCCATCTGTCGCATGTCCCGGTGAGTTCCGTCGGCTTCCGCTGCTTAATTCGGTACCACTGTGGAAGGTACAGGTTCCCTTCTCTAAAGTTACTTCTTTTGCCTATGAGTGTTTCTTATATTTGCTTTTTCACCTCACGTGCCTGTGTAAATCAATCGAGAATCGCTCACAGCCATCGTTCCTTGCAAGTTCAGTAATTAATCACGGAGTTTAGTGCTTAATCGTACACTATTTATGATACCAAACGTACCCTAAAATTACATAAGCCCTATTAAGCAGCTGCGAAGTTGGGCGTCGTCAGGTCTTGTCGCCTGGACGTGACCACAGTTCCAAAATATTCTGCGGGCGCCCGTTGCTGTTGTTAATTTCTACTTCGGTAAATAATGCCTGCTTTCTTGTGTTTTATCAGAGACTCATTGTGCTTGTCATTTGTGTGACTACACAACTCATACTCGTTTAATGCCTTTTGCTAAGTACTCCACCTTCATGTTGACGATACTGAAAACCGAGAGCAGGCTCTGGTTGCCGTCGTTTACCGCAAATTATGAAGCTAATTACGGACTTCAATTATTTACCCTCATACTTCTTACAACAATACTTTTTATCTACACAATGTCTGTTCGGTCGCTGCGGCAGATCGCTTCGCTATGTCTTCTCGTGGAAGTTGTTTAAGGAATCGCCCACATACTCTCGGAATACCGCGAATTGTCGAAACGTTCGGTAATTGGAACATCAATGCAAATTACCACACACTGCTTATAGAGTATTAGCCCCCACATCCATACAAGGTCTACAAAGTTCTTTCAATGCTTCACATCACCAGGTTGTCTCGGCTGCCTGCGGCAATCGTTTGGAAGTCGTCTGCACATAAATACAAGGCACGGTGCAGACTCACCATGAACGCGATTCATTCTGATCCAGCTTACACCTCCGCTTGCATGCGCCAAGAACGAGGTGCCATGTTGAACGATTTTCGCTCAGGAGACCGGTTTCAACTTGAAGCGTTCATGTCACCTGCCGCTGTACCATCGGCATACCAGTCACCTCCTTTCCATAAAAGTCGAGGCGTATTAATGACGCCTCCTCGGCTTTCTGCCTTTGGATGGATATGTTCTCATCCGCTGCCGTCAAACAATCCCAAGTTCTTTGACGGCAACGAATGTGGAAAACAATGGGCTCCGTTACTAGACCCGCATAATTCGACTGTTGACTCTGACACAAAATAAACCACTCCCCGATCCATTTCGCTAAACCAAAATAATTCTATACAAGTAACTTGCAGCTGTTTTTTGCCTGCGCACAGAAACTTTATATTTATTCTTCCTTGCAAATTTTTCTAATGGCGCTATTGCATTTTTTGTGCACATAACGATGCGTGCCAAAGAATCTTCATTACGCAAGTCGATCTTCGTACTCGCGTGGGCGCGCGCAAGCACGCACACACGCACACACGCGTGCGCCTACACCGTTTTTTTTTAAGGGGGCGAAGCTCCTTAGGGTGTGGGTCTGTCCCTCCTCTGTAGTATGTAGTAGTAGTAGGTAGCCACGTCTACTTTTATGAAAAAAAAAAAGTTGTCGCAGTTTCACCTGAAAGGCGAAGCATCAATTGCGATAGCAAATTTGTAGAGAGCTATACGGAGTAATGATAGTAGCTTTATCAGCTGTATAAACTTGGACATGCAGCAGCACCGGCAACACGCAGAACTGTTGTCGACGCCGTCGGCGTTTTGCCCGCGTTCGCTCAAAATGCGTGTGGCGTTGGTGACTGTTGCCGGAGCCTCTGATATAAATAGGCACTTGGTGCCGCAGCTAAACGTTGCCTCCCTTCCATATAATTGGCAATAAAAATCCGAAAGTTGTGTCCGTAGCGCGGAATCTAACCAGGGACCACTCGCTTCCGAACGCGCGGCGCTAACCACTACGCCACGAAGCACCCATGGACGCACGCACCACGATGAAAATAAATACCCAACATTAACGAAAGACTGCGCGTTTCTAACGCGTTTGTGCTAGCGCGTTACGGCCCGTGTAAGAAGCTGGTGCAAGACGCTGTGGTCTCTCCGCCTTATCCCCGTATTCATAAACGCTCCTCGACTTGAACTTGACTTGCCACCGCCTTGGGCAGCGCGTTCGAAACGCGTTGAAGGCGGTGGCAAGTCAAGTTCAAGTAGAGGAGCGTTTATGAATACAGGGGTTATACTCTCTCGGCAGTCATGTGATGGCGTCGGCAAACGCGGTGCACGTTCCGGCATCTGTAAACGGCTGCGTAAGACGCTGTCGCCTCTCCCCCTTACTAGAGAGTACTGAACGTTTCTAACGCGTTTGTGCTAGCGTCCCCTTAAGCGGGAGATGGTGCAATTATAATGAAGGGCGCTGTTATAAAATAGGAATGACGTCACATATGGCGCGTGTCATTGGTGGAAGTCAATCGTTCGATTTAGTGCGGCGAGACTGGGCGAATTACACGGAAGATTCACGGTTTACCGATGATTCCCTCCGGAGCTTCGCCCACTCATCATCATTCACCCCGTGGATATGCGGTGATTTTTTTTCAACCTCCTTGGCCTACACACAAACACAACTGCGATTGAAGAACTCGGGTCCGCGCGACAATCGATGCGATGTAATCTCAAAGGCTGTGGTTTTCGGCGTACTGTCGTCATCATCGTTCTTGGCGTCAAAGAAATGGAACGTCTTCCGTTCAGAAGCCGAAATACGTGGCAGTTGTGCAATCTTTGACATTGAAGTCTTCTCAGAGTACGAGCGAAGCCCAGAACAAACGTTAGCCTCCGGTGCACCAAGATGATGACGGCAGGCGCAGTATAAATGTCCGAGAAGCGATCGGTGACGTGTGGGAAGCACCTTTACTACGGAGAACCATACGGTGAATCTTGGTCAAAAGTGCACGTCATTCGTCTGTGTGGCGTGGTTCCCCGCTGTGCTCTTGACACTTCAGGCCTCTGAATGATGCATGTGTGAGTTAATTTCATTCCCAAGGGCGTTGACACTTATGGTATATGGTAAGAGCAACCTTAAGACGCATGCAGTCACCTTGGCAGTCACAGCCAACGTAGCCCGTAGACTTGTGACGAAAACTGACGTGAAACGCCTTTGAGAACGGTCGAGGGGATTGCTTGCTGAATCTTATGTTAGGAAGCATGCTATAGCATTATCGCTTATACATTTGCAAGCATACTACTCAAACACCCTGCTTTGGTATCGTTATGTAGAGCAAAGCAGCCATTACACTAACATGCGTGGGTCACGTGCGCAGACGGTGCCGTTGGGACGCCATGCATGACGCAATCAGAGCTAAATTTAGCCTCGCGCGCGTCTTTCAGAAGGGCGTAGTTCGGCAGCACGTTTTTCCTTCCGAGCAGGCATGGTCACGCTTGAGAGAGCCCACTATGCCACAGTAGATGCAATTGATCAAACTCAAACGGGTGTTCATCAGGAGTTGCGAGGCTTACAAATGTGAAATATGTTGCAAAATATGTCACGTTTGCTTGGCTGTCAGTACTCAGTATCAGGCTGTCAGTTGCATACGTGTTTTGGTGGGATAATAAGAGAATAAGCTTGCATAATGTAGCTATGGGAAAGGCTTTCGTAATGTGCCAATTCCCGTTGAGTTTATTATTCAGTGTCACATCAAGGTACTTGCGTTTACTTTATATCTTTTGTTATTTTCGTCAATGATTGAATAAATAGGTATTTACTGAATGAACCGATGCTCTTATTAGGTCGAAAGAGTATGAGTGCAACTTGGTTTAGCATTTAACTTATGCCATTAGCATGAAATCTAGTCACGATTTATTTACACTAGTCACAATTAAAACTCGCAAATCTTCACGGTACAGGATATGGAATAAGTACAATCGAACAAACAAACAAACAAACAAACAAACAAACAAACAAACAAACAAACAAACAAACAAACAAACAAACAAACAAACAAACAAACAAACAAACAAACAAAAGACAATAAGCCATGCAGGGCAATGATTTTCACATATATTCACAATACAAATAATTCGAAGACACGTACTATATGCGAATTACGTAAGAGTGCAATATCAGTGTAACAGCAATGATTACGTGGAATAAAAACACTTTAGGTTAATTAAGCTAAAGGGATGTGAAGATAACCCGTTATCACAAACGGAATACAATTTCCTATACTAGGTGCAGTGCAATTATAATGTATGTTTACCGGAGAGGTTACGCAACGGTATAAGGTCGAAATTGCTTTTAGCTGGGCTGTGAGGGTTTCTGCGTTCTCTTAGTAAATGACGAAAGTTGATAAGTTGTGATGTCAACTGATGGCAACGAACAGACGCTCAAAATGTTCGTGGGCAAGTTTCTCGACGTCAACCAGGCAGAGATTGACGTGCACTATCGTTGACGTCCACAGAAGGCGCTACGTTCGCTGTCGTGAGGCACGGCACCGAACGTGACGAACAAAGTGGTGTGTTCTCGTCATTCTCCGTCCACGAAGTTGTTGGTCTGTCGCCGAAAGTCGTAGGTAGCGTAGATGCGGTCGCCGCTGTTTCCCTCGCCGAAGCGGCGTGCCATGGCCATGACGTCGCTAGGCCACGTGCCCTGGACCTCCGTCTTGTGGCCGAGGAACTTGAGCGTGTCCACAATCTCCTGCAAGCGTGTGCGCAGTTGCGAACAGCAGTACACTCATTGATGACGGTGATGATTGCTCGGAAAAGCGGGCTACTTTAACGGCAACGCCGCAGTCATGCGGGCAGACGAAATGCACTGGATGTCTCATCTGGTGCCGTCTGATTTTGGAGGCCACGCGCAGGGCCATCGCCGAGGCCATGCAAATCCAATAGTGGAGCGTTCTTATGCTCAGACATCGTCTGCAGCTGCTTACCAGCTCATCTATCGTTCTCAACTGCTTCACGTAGCCATTGTGGCATACGATAGCAATGGCAGATGACAGTCAAGCACTGCAGGTGAGTGTTACGCCTTGCGGACGATGTCCGTTACATGAACATCTTCCATGATGCTAAAACAAAACGATGCTCGGTGCGCATGCGCCAATCCCTCGCCATTTCCGCATGCGCGCTCCTTGACACGGTGCTGACCGACCTTGTGGGTTGACGCTACAATGAGATTACTGAAAACTTAGCGAGCTCTCCTGCCCAAGATTACAGCGGCCATTTTGGGACACTCCGCCCGTGATCAATGTGCACGGGGTGTGCCACTTACAGCAGGCAAGTAAAAAAATCAAAACCCCCTTTCTTTAAGAACGATGGCTGAACGCGAAGCTTTCTCCCATGCAAACTGAATCAAAGTCAAAGCCCAAAGCCAACGACGACCACGCAATGAATCCAAGAAATGCTGAGCGACCCGATGCAATGCATATGTGATTTGATTGCTTGTTTTGGATTGTATTTTTTGAACGTTGAAGTTGAATGAAGACACAATTCGCTGAGTTTCATAGCCTTTATTTTAGATCATGTAGCCGTTCATGCTACATGATCTACATGTTCAGCTACATGATCTAAAATAAAGGCTATGCAACTTAGCGAATTGTGTCTTCATATATATATATATATATATATATATATATCGTATACGTATGTCGTGCGCCGTTGTTGTATGGTGTGCGCCGATGCGCAGATAGTGTGCCATTGTGTAAGTTGGCTTTCCTGCAGAGCGTTTTCGGTGCTCCCGGACGGAGCAGTGAGACATAGAAACCTTCGCTTTAAAGTGAAACGGGAAACTTGTCCGGCTTGTCCTCTACCATGTTATAGAAAGTCATCGCAGGTCCAGGAGGCAAGTATCGTTATTCAGGGAGGTGGACGACCGAGTAAGTTGGTTAGTGTTCAGACTAATGACAGCGCAAGAACAACTTGAGAGAAAGCTTTGGCTTGGCCTCTTTGATCCAATTAAATGCGAAGGGAGGAATCGTTTTTCTCGGCAACCCCGGCACCAATTTGTTTAAAAATATGTTTTAAAAATGTTTTAAAAATATCGAAGGTGATTCAGGGGCCCTTTAACATGCACTCAATGCACGGTACACGGGCGTTCTTGCATTTTACCCACTTCGAAATGCCGCCGCCGGGATTCGATCCCGCACCCTCGGACTTAGTAGTGCAACGCCCTAGCTACTACGCCGTGGTTTACTACGCCAACCACCGCGGTTTGGGCAAGTTAGGTTAAATACTCACGCGACTGACGGTGCTCTCTGCGTACAACGTGTCCGGTATGAACTGGTGGTGCAGGCGACCCCAATCGACGGCTCTCTTCAACGTCTGGTCCATCCACAGCTCACGCATCACCACCTGCGAGGGCGGGCGAAAACAAAAACCCATAACAACCCATTACAATCTATTGCAATAATAATAATAATAAAAAAGTGTTATTACATTAAGAGAAAGTTTTAGCTCGCGGGCTCCTATTAAATACACTGGAAAATGAGAAATCATTTTTTTCGGCAACCAGTGCACCTAATTTGGAAGGTTTGTAGTATTTAGAAGGAAAAATTAAAATGTAAGGACTGATGGAAACGGATTGTTGATTTAGGCCAGGGTTAGCTTTATAAAAGTTGTCTAAACTAAGTATTGTAAGAAAAAAAAAAAAGAAAACGAAACTATAAAGTTTTCAGCTTTGCAACTCGGCAATAAAAAAGGAATATCACAATTCTGTAAATTGCATCATAGTACACCTAAAGCGGAGAAAATTTATGTTTTATACGCTGCTCTGCAATATACCGTTCTTATATGAGTATGACTCTTGCAAAATTCTTGTACGCACTGTAGCAAATTGTTGAGCTGTAAATTTATCTATCAAACTTGTCCGCTTTAAATGCACTAACGGAAGCAGTTAACAGAATGACAATATCTGTTTTCGATGCATTGGGACAAATTCGTAAACTTCGGGCTACCATTTCTTTAAACTTAGAATTAAAAAAAAAAACTCCTTGTAAATATACTCACGCCCTAAATCAAAATTCCGCGCCGAGCAGTCACTGGAATTTAACTTTCTCTCTAAAGTGCTACAAATTTATTAAAATCAGCCAAGAAAAGCATTTCTGCGTTTTTCATGTATTTGAATAGGTGGCATCGGAGTTGGGCCCGATCTAAAGCTTCCTCTTAAGCTCTCTACGGTATATTATCGGGTAGCATTAAATCTAACATAAAATATTATAATTATAGTTTATTCACGTACACCTCTAAATTACACAGGTACAACAATAAATTGCAGATTCGACTACAATAAAGGGCGCGCCCTTCAACGTCTTTTCCTGGCTCAAGATCACGCGACCACCAGGTAAGCTACACTGATTAGTAAAGGCGCGCAAGGAATTGGACCTTACTCAGAACTGCTCGTGAGCAAGAACAAAGAGAGAGAGAGAGAGAGAGAGAGAAACAAGAACTACAGTGTCAAGCAGAGAGTGCAAACCATGGTCTGCGAGATTTACTAAACCGCGCTGTATTCCTTGCCCCGATGCTCGCCTCCGAGCTCGATCCCGCGGGCCTGAAGCGTACGCACGCCATCGTAGGTCTCCGTACAAACCTAACTCCACCCGCAGAAACAATATGCGGCCGTCACAATCCCTCCAGTATGTTCCTATGCTGAGGCGTATATCGTCGGAGGAGTTGTCCCCGACTCGGGCATCTGGCAGGCCGGAGAAACACGTACTTTCACCACGTCACCCATGACAAGGTTAGCCGCTTAGGTGGAAGCTGCCCGCTTGCAGGGGCATAAATTGACAACTGTTACTGAGCAGTGCACAAGCGACGTTCAAGTCAGTACCAATCTTAAGCATTGCCTCGAAATGCAAACATTCGATCCATTAATTGTACGGCTAGAGCGGTTATGTCCCGTGAATGGGTTCACTGCAATGGCGTGGCTTAGATGCATTCATTGACTCGAGGCTCCTGAATCTCCCTTTTATTGCGAAAGCATTATATGCCACATTACGCGAAAATCCGTCGGCGTGACCGAAAGATGGTACCAAAAATGGCCGACGCCACAAAGAGTAAGAACACGTCAAAAATTATCGGATTGATGTCACATTTCTGCGGGAGGTTCCTGTCAACGAATTCTATTAATTGTAGCTTTGAAAAGAAAATTTCGTATATTTCGGTCAAAGTAGGAATCGAACGCGGGCCTCCAGGGGGGAGGGGTGGGGGGGGGGGGGGAGGGGGCGAGACGAGTACGCTTTCCGGACGCCAAAGCGGTTCCACGGTTCTAGGTGACTATAGTGCCTAGAATATATTTATATTCTAGGCACTATAAGCTGACTAACGGTGTGCCTAGTGCTTGCTTGATTGCGCATGTCACGTCGCAGTCATATAGCCGACTAAAGGTGTGGCGTAGGGCGTGCGTCACTGGACACGTGACGGAGCAGACAATGGAGAGGAGGTGGCGCCACGTCATGAGTGAACGACATGAGCGCGTTCATGACGTCCCGAAATCTACAAACGGTAGCACGCTTTCGCATTGCCACACGTAAGCAGTCTTCGTCTTTCTGTGGTTTTACGTGCCAAAAACCAGTTCTGATTATGAGGCACGCCGCAGTGGAGGGCTGCTGATTAATTTTGACCACCTGGGGTTCTTTAACGTGCACTACAACGCAAGCACACGGGCGTTTTTGGCGACGTTTAGCTGCGGCACCAAAATGCGTATTTATATGATGATGATGATAAAAATGTATTTATTGTAGGATGGCTCGAAGGCCTATTATGTGGAATAGCAAGGGGCGTATTTATATAAAAACATCGCGAGGCGAGAAGGTGGTAAAGACTTCTGACATTGCTCGGCGAGTTTCCCGTTCTGATCTCGTCGAAAACCTCCGAGCCGACCCCAGAGGCCCTGGCAACAGTCACCAACGCCGCGCGCGTTCGGTGCGAACGCGGGCAAAACGGCGATGGCGTCGACAACAGTTCTGCGCGTTGCTGGTGCTGCTGCATGTCCAAGTTTATACAGCTGATAAAACTACTATGCTTACTTCGTATAGCTCTCTACTAAGTTGCTATCGCAATTGATGCTTCGCCTGCGATATTCGAACTTTTTCGATATTCGAAAAATGTCGAACTGCGACATTTTTTTTAAGGCTCCCTGACAACGGGCATGCAATCACGCTTGAAATGAAACACGAACGCCAGAGAACAAACTATCGCAGAAGGCGCGTTTTCCTCTCTATTTCACCAGGCAGTGTGCGTGCATGTGCGTGTGTGCCTAATTGCGCGTGTGCGTTTATATCCGGCGGCTTCAGTACCCAGCGTGTTCTTGTTTTTGAAAAGCTTATACGCTGTTAGACGCATAAGACGAATACTAGCACTAAAAATGTATTAAATAAGGAGAGAGCATAAAGGCCCAGCGTGCTGAAAAAATATTGTTGCGAATTATTTATAACGCTTTAACCTCGTCTATATGTGCGGTTTCGGGCATAATTTACTCAAAAGCCGATCCTGTTTTCGTTCGAGGGTCGCAATTATAGGTACACCAGCGAAACCGTTCTATCTGCGCATGTGCTGCCGCCAACGGGAGATTACACCTTTTGGCGTCAACACATGACGAAATGAACACAACACTGCTGAAAGCCACAGTAGTAGAGAAGAAATAAATATTGAAGCATGTTTTAGTAAATATCTTTTCTACAACGCTACAAAATGTACGCTTTACCGCGTGACAAAGCTCGGCGAGCCAGAAATGACGAAAAGACATAACGCACATGGCCGGATCACCGTGAAATTGCCGTCTCAGCTGGCCCTTGAAGCTATCGAGCTCCAAGCGTCACTCACGACTGCAAAATTTGGCTCAGATGTCCACAGCAGCATGTGCTACCCACGGAGTGTGCTTTTCACCAAGCCCGAGGTGTAGTTCAGGCCCCCTTGCAAAGCGAACAAATCCTACCAGCGACAACCTGTCATCTGCTGTCCCGATCGATTTATATTGCGCTTTGCTTTTATCAGGTGCACGCGGAGGCGTAACCTGTGAAATTCTGTGCTGTACCGTGCTCGTTCGCTATCTTCGCGAGCTCGTACATATCCTGCGAACGCCGGCGATTTTCAAACGAACGCCATAGAACGGCGAAGTGAAACACTGCAGCATCAGAGGAGACTTCGCGTATTTTACACGAGTGTCAGGATAAGTAATACCGGTCCGTTATTTAGTTCCCAACTCTGCAATAAAGGACGGTTGCAAGAGCATGCGGGCGGTTTTAATTATTCACTTTAGGTCATAAATGTAACATTGAAATTGAAGAAGAGCTAATTCGTCTGTGCTTAGCGGAAACCATAAGACTAGCAGCCCTCTTGATATATCCAACCTCAAATTGTGCTAGAAATACCACTACGTTCCAGTTAAGGCTGTTTCGAAGTACTAAAGGGATGCTTTTGAAAAGGCTAACTGGAACTCCAACGCATTTTTTTTTGTGCAAAATTTGAAGACGGGTGCTTCGAAAGTGGTGCTATTTCGAGGATTTCTCCTGAGAAGAAAAAGATAATTAAATTCTGTGGTTTCACGTGCTGAAACCGCGATACGGTTATGAGTTACGCCATAGTGGAAGACACCGGGCTAATTTAATGAACTTATTATTATTTTTTTGACATGCACCAAACGCATGACACACAAATGTTCTTGGTTTTTGGGATATGAAAGGTGGTGGTTCCGTTGACATTACCGAGACACAGTAATTAAGGTTCACGAAATGGGCTGGTTGGTTTGGGTTCGAAGGATATCTTTCCTGCGTAACATTTTAACGCGTAGGCAGAGAAAGAAGGCACCCGAAGACCAGTAGTTCACACCGTTAGAGCAACAACCGCTAGAACAACCAGTAAGACAGAACAACCGCCAGTTCACACATCTAGAACTACAACAACTGCTATAGGCTACCACTGTCTTGCTACCACTAAGACAGAACAAGCGCCAGTTCACACCGCTAGGCCAACAAGAACCGCCAGAACAGCCTCTAAGACAGAACAACCCCTAGTGGTTGTTCTGCTGCAGTCTGTCTTGTCCAAGAACTAAAATTTAGGTGAGCTCGTAAGTGTGCATGATCATCTTAAGTGCGCTAAGAAAATGACGACAGAAGAGAAGCGCTTGTCCAATCGTTTTCCTGTTGTATTGTCGTCTTCCTTGCGTTATTAATACAATCATACTTTCGGTGCTTGTCTACTTATCCAAACGTTCTGTTGGACAAAATGCATCCGTTCTACCGAGACACATGCATGTTCCTCCCAGAAAAATATTATAAAGTCGTGTACCTGGGCTATGCCAGAAATGGTTCGTCCACCGCCGCTACCAGAGACGGCCATGGCAACTCCGTACCCGTCTCGTACCACCAGCGATGGAGTCAGCGTAGACAGAGGCCTGTGTCCAGGGGACACCTGCGCAATATGTCGTATAACAACGCGCACGTATCCGCATCACAATCGAAGACAGCTACGGGGTATACAATCCCTCTTCATGTCTGCTTTTAATCTCCTTCAGGGGCGAACTAACTCCGCCCACTGAAAATTCTGGAGGCTTACGGGCCATAGCCACGATCTGATTATGAGGCACGGCATAGTGGGAGTTCCTGTTTAATTTTGAGCACGTTTAACGTGAGCCCAATACACGGTACACGAACGGTTTGGCATTCCGATCCCATCGGAATGCGGGTAATATTCCCTTGAGTAATATGCCCGATGTAAAACATTTGAAAAACAATGAAATAAGTTAATAAGCTGGAGGACGTAATGACCCCGAAAGCGGACACCCACATGTCTACCTTTCAATTCGTTTTACTAACCAACTTTACACGCATTATTCAAATTTGCAGCACAGGTCCAATCAGAAGGGGTTTCAAGATGTATGCAACATGTATTAAATACCATTATTTTCACCAATGCCCGGTTAATGCTTATTACTTTCCGGTGTGTAAGGAACGTGAAGAACCATTACTTTTTTAAGTTCCCCCAGAACCGATTTCACGATTAACGTCGACATTAAAGCAATAGGTATTGTTATAATGCAGCTTTTAACACATCGTGTTGCCACCGCAGACACACAAAGTGCCAATCCAGCTGCCAATCGCGATGCCAAATGAGATCACCACACAGTATGTCTTGTTGGAACCACTGTAACCTAGTTGAAACTCCGCTGTATCCAACTAGAATCCTGGCTGCAACTGCGTTGCAATGGCTGGTGTTGAATCCATTTGTTTGGATCTCTAATAACGTGTTCGATATGGGCTACCAGTAGTTGCCATAGGGTAGGGCGCATCTCTTGGGGTGGATCGGTCCAGCTCTCTCAGATGTAGGGATGGCAGAGCGTAATTTTCAAGAGAAAAAAAAAAAAGATGTGTAGAGGAGAGGGTCCACTGGGTCATTGCCAGTAAGTATGCAATGCGTCAGGGTGTTTTCCACCAACGCCGGTGTGCCACGTCTGTTCGCAACACGGTGTTGGATAGCAGTGTTTGTGCCCGGCAACATTAGTGAAGCGCCCTATCCAGTGTGCGTATGTGATGTGGATGGTAAGGGGAGTCGGTTTTGTTTGTATTCCTTGAGCCGAATACGGCGTTGTTTTCGATGTTAAGCTCTGACACTTCCTGGGCAATAGGTCTCGGGCCATTAAATTAGGGTTGCTCGGTGTTAGGGGATCGCGAGGTACTGACATGAACTATAGTATATTGCGATATAAGAAGAGAATTTAACATCACATTGGTAGGTTGCCGTCTTGATGCTACATCGTGCATTTCCTCACGGTCAGCTTGGGCGCTACATTCGAAACTCACTACACAGGTGCTTTTTGTCGTCTCGGACGACGGAGTGGTCTAAATCGAATCAGAGTCGAATTTCCACAAAAGCTGATGGCGAGAATATGATTAACGCGCTTTCCGTACAGTTCCTCACGCATCGGAATTCACACCCGGCATCAATTCTTTACGTAATAGCTTTCGAAATAACTTTTAAACTTGAATGTAGGCAACCGTGGATTACAATGTTTCAGGAACCTCACGAGCATATGCAAACTTACATTTTATCGTCGCCTGAAAGTTCGTTCCGCCCATTGAAAACTTACGAGTATAGTGCGCGTATTTGTAGAAAAGATACAATAGAGCACGAGAACTCGCTCTGATACCTGGTTGCGTGGCGTCTTTGACAGGTTGTACCGGTCGACTTCGTACGGCAAGTCGAAGTCTCGGATGACGTCATTGAATATGACGCCTGTGCTTCGAGACAGCACCATCGAGCCGAACCTGTGTATTGAGAAACCAGAACAAATTGCAGGGTTTGAGGTCCCAAAAGCAACACACGACTGTGTCGCAAACTTAAAGCGGGAGTTGCCAAGTTTATCGTGCTTTTAGCAACCTAAATAATGGTCTTTGCCAATTTTCCAATATTTAGACATTCCTTAAGTGATTCATTCAGTGACGTAAATAGAGAGTACATTCTTATTGCATAAATTCCTCAAATGATTTTGGCTTTAAGTGAGAAACCTCGATCCCGTTCTACTTCCAACGGTAGTTTAAGAGGTAGCTTCATCTCGGCGGCTCCTATCTAAATGCTTGGGATGGAGAAATCATTTTTCTCGGCAGTCACTGTACCGAATGTGATGAGGTTTGTTGCATTTTATACGAAAAGGTGAACTCTAGTGTCTGATGGCAGCGACTTTTAGATTAAGGCGGTGAAATATTACTTCGGGATTGTTAAACATTCCAGAATTGTAGAAAATGGAAGTGTCAAGTTTACAACTTTGTAACTCAGCAATAGAAACGAGATCGCAATTCTGTAGAGTGCACCTAGTAATACATTTAAAGGGGACAGAATTGATTTACTCTAAAGTGCTTTAAATTATATCCCTAATTTGTTTGCGCAACCCTCGGAAACACTGTAACCATCTCACGTAAGCTGTAAATTCATATACGAAATTTGTTGACTTTTGATCCTCTAACAGATGCTGCTTACAGAACTGCGACATCTGTTTTTAGTGCAGAGTTACTTATTTGTAAACTTCGTACTTCAACTTTTTTTAACCTTGCGAGTTACGGGAATTTTCGGAAAAAACTTTCAGGCCCTAAATAAATATTTTCCTTGCTAAAGTCACTACAATTTAACTTTCTCTCTAATGCAAGCATATTCATTCAAATTGGCCCGTCGGTTGTCTTAATAGAGCATTTCTGCGTTTTACATGCGTTTGGATAGGGAAATCAGGAGTTGGCCCTGAGCTAAAGCTTCCTCTTAATGGGGGAATTTATGTGCCTCATTTCGTCTCTGCTTCTAAAGACATCGTGAATCTCTTACTAGTGAGCCATCTGGGTGGACATCGAAGCTACTTTTCTAAGCAAAGCAAGACCTTGAGGTCGGATATCATTTTAGAAAATCTCGAGTTGTTTTGAGTTTTGGCGTGCCCAAAGTTGTCTCGCCACCACTAGAGGTACTATAAGGCTCTAATGAAAAAAAAAAAAATCATAAGAAACATATTAGAGATACACAAGTATACGCTGAGCGAGGCGTTTTCTGCTAAAAATGTGCTGAAGTTCATCCTGTTGTCTATACCTAAAAATGGTTGCTAATCAAGAGCAGCGTTTTTTCCCAAACACAAAAAAAAATGTTGCTTAGATCAGTTAGATAGGCTCAAGGAATCGGCATATATATATTGGTTGTGTCGTGTTAGTCGCACAACGATTCTCCAGGCTAATTGGCTGTTTTTATGTTTCGTAACTAATTGATGATATCACGTAATTCTTGTTCTCAGGTAAGCCTCGACCCTCTGACTATGTGTACCGCATATGGAGACGACACTTGAGCAGCAAGTCATCTTTAGTTATTAGGACTTAGGGAGTGACTCCAACCAAATAAGGGAATATATGAGCCCGACGTTTCGGAGCCAATTCGGCCCCTTCTTCAGGGGGTATTCTTCGGAGGTGGCGGTGTACAGCTGTTAAAAGGTCCATCGTAAGAAAGGAGGAAGGGGGAGAGAGCCGAAGGGGGGGAGACACTTGACAGGGCACCTGTTCTTGACAGACGGAAAAGGCGAAATGGTGGGGTGGCTGCGGCGTTACTGGTCGGCTGGGATGACCGATGCTGGGGGCGCTTTACCCGTGGGAATGCCGCTGAAGGTGGGCGGCGGGGGGGGATATGTTTTGGTGTTGGTGACCTAGAGCGGGGGTCTTTTCTTTTTTTCGTCGCGTCTCCAAGGCCATGGACATAACACAGAAGGTAGGATGCCCTTCACGCGGTTTATGTATTACCCGCCGTATTCTGAATGTGCCATGACTCCAGTAGCAGCCTTTTTCACCAGTTTGTCTCTGTTTGAATGATTTGGGTTTCTTTGAAAGCAAAGAGCCCCGCTCTAGGTCACCAACACCAAAACATCTCCCCCCTCCGCCCCCCTTCAACGGCATTCCCACGGGTAAAGCGGCCCCAGCATCGGTCATCCCAGCCGACCAGCAACGCCGCAGCCACCCCACCATTTCGCCTTTTCCGTCCGTCAAGAACAGGTGCCCTGTCAAGTGTATCCCCACCTTCCGCTCTCTCTCCCTTCCTCCTTTCTTACGATGAACATATAAGAGCTGCACACCGCCACATCCGAAGAATACCCCCGAAGAAGGTGCCGAATTGGCTCCAAAATGTCGGGCTAATAAATTTCCTTATTTGGTTGGAGTCACTCTCTAAGTCTTAATCAATTTTCCCAACCAGGCAGGTAATTCTGCCGAAATGTATAGCTTCAAATCTTCAGTGATTATTTGATATTGTGAGCAGTCATCTTTTGGTTCGTAATTCCTATTTCGGTAACAGAATGTCCTAGACAGCGAGAAGATTTTGCAACAGAGAATTGAATTCATTGAATTGAATTTGGTTCCAATCGAGGGAAAGGAACACAGATGAAAAGCTGCTAACAACGATACTGCGGAAGTCATCTCTCACAGTGAGGCGAGGATGCACAAAAAACAAAAATTGACTTCACAATTTTGCAATATTACACCAAGTGCGGAATGACATAAACAACAATGTTTTAGAAATAGGAGACTTTACTCGTAGGAACCATGAGAACTCTTACACTCATAGGAAAAAAAAACTAAGGTGTACAGTTTCACTAACAAGATTGTGAAAGGCGGAGGCACCATTACTATGCAAAAACAAGCAGACTGGACAGAGTCGCATCTCAACTGAAGCGACTTTGACGTAACTGGATTTAGCAACAGCGGGGGTACTGCGCACGTGTATAAAGCTCACCACGAGTTGAGCGACGAGGACACTACAATGGCGTCCCCATTTGGCGCGAGGAATCCGAAGTGAGCGGTGCCCGCTCCCAGCGAGCCGTGGAAGGGCGATCCGTAGTAGCTGGGCTCCGCCGAAGGACCCATGCGACTGTTGATTATGCGCGCTATCGTGGCGACGGTCTCAGGTGACGTAGCCTCGGTCACAATCTGCGACAGAGACGGCGTTATACACGTAGTTATGGTTTGCTGATTTCGAGTGCTTGAAAGCGGAAGCGACGTCAATGGATTGGTCCTCGCAAAAATTCGTTCAGGCACTCCTTAAATACCTGCGGACATCTTCTCGCGATGCGTGTAAGTACTCGTGTATGGCGAACAAATTACGCCAAAGAGATTAAAGTGCTTGCAGTGTGTTGCGCAGACTTCGGGTAGTTCCTTAACACGTCCACAAGGCCTCGAGCGTAACCAAGAAGTGCACTGGGTGTAATTATACGCTTCAGTTAGGCGTAGGACGTGGCGAATGAGTAGCATTTGGTGTAGTGCAGCTTTTGACAGTGCGTACTCGGCGCAGCATACAGAAACGTGCATCAGACGTTTCGAAGAGTGCAATAGTCTATATGTAAAACCTCCAGGTGCTTCAGCACACACCTACTTTGACCTAACCAAGAAGGTGGACCTTGGGCTACACTCTATGTCACAAGTTATTCCCAGCACTGTGGAAGCTGCTGGACTCCTTTAGCCAATAGGAAGGACGAATGCCCGTCGAGATGTGTTCATGCGCGCCGGGTCGTCTGCTCATAGTAACAGTAATTCGCGGTATACAACACGCATTTGGAAAGGCCCTAACATGTCATGCATGGCTTTGACATGTCGATCATGTACCAAGCAAAAAATAAAACTCTTCTAATCCTGCCAATAATAGAAAGTTATATCCCGAACTACATTCAGCTGCGCAAGGATATTACCTGTATATGCCTAGTACATTCGGCAGCGCTGCAAACGACTTGTGAGATGAAGTATAGAAACGCATTTATACTATATCGTACGTCAACATCCGGGTTGATTACATCCTGCCTGTTTCACCCCGTTCCCCGCACCGCTCAAGCTTTGAGAACGCGCCTCTCTGCTTTAAGAGGGCAGCTGATGGAACGGCAGCCATCTTGGTTAATGCAAGTAAGATGTGTGGGAAAGCCTGCTCACAGTAATTGACATGCCGGCTTCGATATACTAAAGCGTACGAAAGTACCCCACCTATAGCGAAGTATATTAGCATCATGTACGGGGTGTAGAGAAGCATTTTGCAAAGACTGAACTAGATTTCGGCTAGTCTAGACCCGTAGGACTTCCAAAGTGTGTAAGAACTTCATCACACAGCGTTGCCGTCATGGGTGCACGGTTTGCTCGGGTTTCTCGGGGTTGCTTCACAAAGAGTGAAGCTGTTGCTCCACTCTTTGTTTATCTTACCCCGTCTATGTCGGCGAACTGCGGGTCCGCGAGCACGTTGCGTCGACTGAAGGCGAACTTGAGCGACTCGACGAACCGATGCGCCGTCGAACTGTCGTCGGTTAGCGAGCCGTCCGGGTGCACGAAGTGGCCCATTACGCCTGCGACACAGGGGGACCACGATTTTGCACGTTGCCTGCTGAGAGGAGGCGCTGGAGCGCCCGCACCGTGTTCTGAACTTTTGATGGAATGCTATCGCGGGGTATAAGCGCGGACCATAGAGCGTCCTGCTGAAATTGCCAGATGGTATACTTTCGCGCTTCGGTCACTCAGATATACCACTGGAATCGCGGGAAGCACACGCATTTGTCTTAAAGGGGCCCTGCACCACGCCTCGGGCTTGGTGAAATAACGTAGTACGTGGGTAGCATATAGGCTGCTGTGAACATTTCAGCCACGTTTTGCTGTCGTACGCGGTGCGCGGAGCTCGCAAGCGGAGCGCGAAGTGACCTTTCTCTCAAACGCTCTCGCTTCAAACAGAAGCCATGTTCCTCATTCTTTTCCGGACGCCTTATTTCGTAACAAAGCGAATTCCCATACGCTTCTGCTATTGGTTCCGAGTCAGCGTTTGTCCCGTGATCTTCGTCTTTGTGTCGTGTCTTTTCGCGCTGTTGTTACAAAAATGCAGTGATACCATTTCTGCACGAGTCCACTGGCTGAGCGCACTGTGAATCGCTGAGGACAACCGCGTTTGGCTTACGTTTAGTACGTCTTTTAGGCGCCAAAATCGGAAGTCGTGGCGTCTACGTTAACATCGAAAGTGAAATTTGAACTGTGTGCCACGCCCCACGTACTCCGCCGCAGCCTTCGCAGTGCAAGTCATTGAAGGAGCAACGGGAGCACAGCGGATTCCATGTTTGATTGCCAATAACTCCGCTTCTGCTGAACGCATTGAAGTACGTTTTGCAGCAAAGTATTTCTGAAATGTTAGGCCTAACATTAAGTGACAGGAAGAGAGCGGTGTGCATCAGAGAGCAAACCGGGATAGCCGATATTCTAGTTGACATTAAGCGGAAAAAATGGAGCTGGGCAGGCCATGTAATGCGTAGGATGGATAACCGGTGGAGCATTAGAGTTACAAAATGAATACCAAGAGAAGGAAAGCGGCAGTCGAGGACGGCAGAAAACTAGGTGGGGTGATGAAGCCAGGAAATTTGCAGGCGCACGTTAGAATCAGCTAGCGCAAGGCAGGGGTAATTGGACATCGCATGAAGAGGCCTTCGTCCGGCAGTGGACATAAATATAGGCTGATGATGATGACGTTGATTTCTGAAATAGCCTATGTTCACTTCGGATATCTTTCTCCACTTCGATAAAAAATGGTTCAGGGCCCCTTCAACTTCGTGCTTGCGGCTTCAAACGTTCTCGTAGCGTTATTTATTATAATTTCGTTGTTCCAGATGTTCCATACATAAAAGTTTATTTTCCCCTAAACGAATGAAGGTAGCAGGTTCCCGCGTACATGCAATGACATTGCGCGTTGTAGTATATTAAATTCAATTTTTCGTCCATGTTAGTTATTAACGTCGGCACGCAATTGAACAAAATAACACTTCAACTTTAAAGCCTTTATAGACAAATGCGGCTGCAAGAAATTTAACTTAGGCGTGCGCGGGCGTCGTGCCCACTCACCGAGCACCAGTCCCAGGTAGAGTCCTCCAGCAGGTGGTCTGGGCGCAAGCAGCGTGTGACCTTTGGGCAGCGCAAAGGCAACGGGCATTGTGACGTTCACCCGATAGGAGGCCAAGTCCTTCTCCGTCAGCAAGCCCCCTGTACAAATGCAAGCAGAGCACACGCTTGTTAATTAGAGACACTCTAAACAGCAGTTAGTTGTAATAGTCAGTTTGCACTGGTACTGTATTACTCCATACTGCTTTCACTCTTGGCGGAAAGAGGTTGATTGCTGTAGGGGAGAAAACTAAAATCAAACTCACCTCCGCATTCGAATAGGACCATATGCCCTGTACTATAAGTTTATATGGTCGTACGAGTGTATAGGGGAACATAAAGGTTTTCGTACAGAATCCTGTCTGATCATGTAGGATTGTGGAAGCAGGGCATATGAGGTGTACGGTTTTTTTTTCTCAGTAGGACTATAGAGGAGGCACTCATATAAAAAAAATATTTCAGGATCTATGACCCAAAGAAATAGGGAGCAACAAGTGCAGGAGGATAAAAATACGGAACGAAATGGTATCACTGCATTTTTGTAACAACAGCGCGAAAAGACACGATGGACACGAAGACGAAGAAGATCACGGGACAAACGCCGACTCGGAACTAAGCTTTGTTCATGCAAAACTAGGTATTTTATGTACACACAACATTACAGTTAGGAACCCAGACACATACACAAGTAATAACACGTGTCACCACCTGTAAATATAGCATCCTCCCCAGAACTAGCTATCAAGGTATCAGAGTTCTTTCCGCGAGAGTGATAGTAGGCGAGGGTGATAGTCGAAGCAGGTCACATAGCACGCAAAGGTGCTGACTGCATCAGCCCGGCCTCGACAACACTGAAGCAAAAGAAACTTGCACACCCAAGTTTTCACGGAATCGACGATTGAAGACAATATAAGTGCACACAAAACCGTTCGGAGAAAAATGATGAGAAATATGAAAAGCTCAAGTAGGCTAGGTGACTGTTTGTACCCGCCCCGTTTCAAAGGGAATGCCGTTAGAAATCATCATGATGAACTTCGTCAGCCCTTGCTACTTCTGGCGGAGGAACCGCTAAATCGTCTGAGTAAATCCGGCCAATGGCCGACATGCTTATAACTGTGACAGGTATTTCTGCAAGTTTAACCAAAGCATTGGTATCTTGAACGAAACTTCATACGCTCCCCGCTGCCATGTGCAGAATGTTACTTTCTCGTATGTTCTCGCCGTCTTGCTACATCAGACCACCGTCAGTGGCACTATTTATATACGTACACATACCCACATACACGCTCTTATAAGTTGTCCTATCCCCCCTCTCTCTCTCTCTCTCTACCACGTGACCAGCTTCCTCCAATTCACACACATACACATTTTGTCCACATTAACAGTGGAACTGTCGGCTGCGCACCTTCAGCGTGTAGGTCTCCGGCGAGAACCGCAGCCAACGGGCCCTCGTAGACGGACGCCTTCCTCTGCGAGAGACCGTGAAGCGTTGCGGCCAGCGCCCTCTGCACGAGCGTCTCGCCTGCCTTCAGTGGTCGTCCGTCCCGCCAGAAGATGTCGCTGCGGGCGCCACACTGATTTAACGCGTGGCTCCGCGCAACAGCGCTACCGCAGCCAAGTTCCTTACAATAAAAAGAAGTCGCAGTTTCGCCCGAAAGGCGAAGCATCGATCGCGATAGCAAATTGGTAGACAGCTGTATACGAAGTTTGGATAGTAGCTTTGTCGGCCGTAGAAACTCATAATTATTCATTTACCATCTAAATTACCAAGCATGGTGTCACGCCCGCACAGGAAAACATAAACAGATCTCACTCGATGAGCGCGGACACTCGCTGTCAAAACGCTGGCCTGAGGAAGAGCGGCAGCAGCAGCGGCAGCGACCGAATTGACCTTCGTACTGCCTCTTGCTTCAAGGCGAACTAAGCGGTGAGTACGCAGCGTAATGAAGCTATGAGTCCCTGGCGCACCTAGACTCTGTAGTCATCGCAAATTGCTTTCAAGATAGGGCCCGCCATACGTATGGGCTCGCGCCATACGCAGCAGCTGCCGGAGTAGAACACCCCTCTCGGTGTCTTACGCGCGACGGAAGGCGGCGCGCTTCCTACCCGCTTTCCTCTCTTCCGCGTGCGAGACTGAACCTCCATCGTCGGCTCACCCTCCCACGCTTTTACTCGCACATGCAGCATATTTCGTGCGGGGACGATGTTATCGCTCTTGGAATTTATACGGAACATCACGGCGACGCCGACGGAGACGGCAGAAGCGGCAGTATCGTGTGATACTTCACGTACTCTGAGGGGACTGTCTCGCGATGGCACGCTTCTGTTGAAGTGAGGCCGCTCCCCAAGCCTCGGTGTAACGTGATCCGCTGCCTGTGCGGACAGAACGTCCGTGCTCTAGCGCTACGTGCTGACACCGGTGGGGCATTGAGAGTTAACGGGGTCGCTTAAACGTGGCGGTTTGCTTTTATTCCCTTTACCCCTTTTCCCAGTACAGGGTAGCAAGCCGGTACTTACACTGGCAAACCTCCTTGTCTTTCTTTCTTTCTTTCTCTCTCTTGCTTCCGAACTCCCACTACTGGATTGTTCAACAAACAAATCGCCTAATAGCTAATGTCTACGCAGTTTTCATAGATACGCGCTAAAAACGAAGACGAAAGGAGCACATACAGCAGGACGGGCTAATGTCTACACTAGTTCAGTTATAACTGAAATAATATTTCAGTGTCTTTTTGTACAAATGTACTTTGCATGTGCAGAAAAAAGAGGAATAATTTCTTCGAATATTCCTTGAAGTAGAACTGTGTTTGGGCATTACAGGGATACAGGTACTACTACTTTTTGACCATGCGTACTCTTTTGACCGTCTGTTTTTAACACTTGGAAATATCGCCAAGCTTCTTGACATATATTTAACTTTGACCAACCTATATATTTATAAGCTGTCTACCTTGACATTGCGGTCGCTTTGTTTTAACCTGTTCGAAAGGCTAACTGGCAATCGTAAACTGGTGTACCGCAGTGCGCTGGAGCCGATCTCTGGCTTGGAGGCGATAATGGCTGCCAGTTCGGGGCTGATCGGAAAGCCGTCGCGTGCCAGGGCTATGGCGTCGGCGAAGAGGTTGGGCCAGGGCACGGCCGTGCCGGTCACGTTGAGGATCGTCTCCAGGGCGGCCATCTGTCCCGGCACGCCTACGTACATGGCTGCGCATGCGCCAGAAAGAAGGAGATGAGGAGGAGATGAAAGGGCGAGGAGGAGATGAAAAATTAGGACAGCTTGAATAAGCATAGCTACCTATGTACGCATGATACGGTCACACGCACACACACGTCTACATACATACATACATACATACATACTTACATACATACATACATACATACATACATACATACATACATATACATACATACATATATGCGTACATACATGCATACATACGTACACAAAGTGGCCTTCGTTGTCTTTTGATATACTTCAAAAAGAGATTTAACGCTTGCCTCTGCGTTGTTAAAGCTGAGATTTCGCTAAGAGATCGCAGTTTTATCTGCGTCGTTCAACATCACACTTTTCATTGTTGGGTGCCAGCTGCGCCCGGAAAATAAATGAAAACAAAAAAGCATGGTTCTGTGAGCGTAAGTGCTGCATGTAGACAGACTGGTTTTCGCCGCCTGTCGCCGTCACATGAACGTTCAAGAACACCTCGCACATCTAAATGGTATTAATTTCTCATTGCTTTATGAACGCACATACAGCGCTTTAATTTCTACACCCTGAGTTTGTTAACTGCTTATTTTAGAGCGTAGCTCTTTGGCGTCCGCTTCTGCGGCGAGTGTGGGCGTCGGCGTAACCGAGCGAACGAGCACAGCTAAAGAAAGCGAACGCGGAGCGCAGCAGGGGATGAAAGACGCGAGCAGGAAAACGGAGAGGAGGGTGCAGCCGAACCATGAGGCGGAAAGCGGAGGAGGAGGGTATGGCGAAAGTGTGAGAAGAAAAGCGTAATGCGGCGACGATGGCTACGAGATGGCGCCAGCGCTTCGTCTGGGAGGTCTGTCGGCGGCGGCTTCTGTGAATCGCGCCCACGCGTCACCCACGCGCTGGCCCCACGCGCTGGCTCTCGCGATATCCAGATTAGTGAGGCAGTCGCGCCACACTTCGCTCTGTTTGCAACGTGCCGAACGAGACAGACTGTCCGCGCCAGCCAATATATCGCGAAATGAAAACACGTGCAGAGATTCGCTCAAATTCCTGCATTCGGGAGTATCGTAATCGTCGCTGAATTTTTTTTATCATTACTCGTTCTCAACTTGCTTCATTGAAATTATTTCTATGCTCTGTACTACTGCCATGATGTCGCAAGATGAACGGTTCCAAGACTGTCACACTTTCATACTGTCATACTGTGTGTACCGTTATACTGTCGCAAGACTACCTGTCATTCCTCCGCGTTTAGTCTTCTTGTTGCCCCACAAAAAGTTCTGAAGATGAATGCCATACTCTTTTTTTTCGCACTCTTGACACAAGAGCGTTGTTGCCTTGCGATGTTCTCCAGCCGTGTTTCTTGTTCCTTATGCCATTCAAAACCGCGCGCACTGCAATGTCATCATCACCACCATCAGCCTACATTTATGTCCACTGCAGGACGAAGGCCTCTCCCTGTGATCTCCAATTACCCCTGTCTTGCGCTAGCTGATTCCAACTTGCGCCTGCAAATTTCCTAGCTTCATCACCCCACCTAATTTTCTGCCATCCTCGACTGCAATGTATATTTGTATCATTTTTCTAGACCACGGTAGTACGGCTCCGCTACAATAATGCCTTGCGGGCGATGCATCGATATGAATAAAAATTGAAAAAAAGGAGATCAAGAACTACAACTAAAAAAAAAGCAGAACAATAAAGACAATACTTCGTAAATTGGGCGATGTAGTGCTGATTCATGTTTGAAGGGTATTGCGAAATCCTAAGCATGAAGAAAGACAGGGTAACCACGGACATAAGCGCGCGCTTCCATCTGACAGAATTTATTCAAGCAACCAAGACTTATATAGGTGTTAGCGCTACACTGTAAAAGCACCCTCGAAAATGAACGAGGGTGTATATCGGTTTAAAATTCAGACCCTTACAGCCATAAAGCGTGTTAGGGTGGGAGGTATAGATTATTTTCATCCTGATTCCCTTTGGGGGTTTGAATTACTTTACAGTGTACCCTTCAAACATTAATCGAAACGAGAACAACACGATGAACGCAACGAACGTGACCAGCAAGCTCAAATAGTCTGGACAGCAGCCAAAAACGCGACAGTCACAGTCCCCGCGACCCTCACCGTTCAGCGTGTGGCCAGTGCCCTCGTAGGTCTTCCAATTGGCGGCCGCCGGGGCCGTTTCGTGTCCATCAACGACAATGGCCTGCTGGGCTTGCCTGAATCAAATGAAATACTTATTTGACATTGCGGAGTTACACACTCACGCAGGGTCACAGACGAAAATTTGAACGAAATCGGCTTGACAGGGCTGGTGCCGTCTATGCCAGATTTGTATCGAATCTGATCCTTAACTACTTGTTTTTCTTTCTTGTCTATGTATGGTTGGTTTGTAGCATTTATTAGCAATATTTTCTCCAGCGTTTAATTATACGGCGCGTGCCGATGGAAGGAAGTACAACTTATTTTATTCGATCTTTTTTTTCTCATCAAAATTCAATTGTTTCGTCGCATGCTGCTTGTGCCAGTGTCACCGTGAATAGGGATTAATGCTGTGTGAAGCTGCTCATGAAACTTGTTTATTTACCCTCTTCATTATGTATGTATATTGATGAAAAAAAAAAGATCACACGAACCCAATTGGTGGTAGTAGTAAACATGCACAAAGGAAAGATAATATGGTAGGGTGATATAATAACGGGCAAAACTGGCAAAATGTACAATTTACAAAACTTACAAAACTCGAAACTTACCAATCTAGCTCAGCAATAAAAAATATAATAATTTTGCACACTGCACCTAATAAGGCATATAAAGCGGAGAAAATCGATGTATTATATACCGTTTTGAAATATATAGCACTAATTTGGGAGCAGCACTTTTGCAAAACCCCTTGAAAACATTGCAACCATTAAGGTGAGCTATAAATTCATATATAAATTTACAGAACGATGATATTAGATCTTGACACAGGATCAAGAGATTTATAAACTTTGTGCTTCTATTGCTTTTTTTGAAACCTAAAAATTTTCAATTTTCTTTCTTTAAAAATATGACGTCAAAAGTCAACATTTTCCTTCCTAGATTAACTACAATTGAACTTACTCTGCCAAGTGCAACAAGTTTCAGTCAAATTAGTGCTGTGGTTGTCTCGTGCAAGTATTTCTGTGTTTTATGTGTATTTGAATAGCGAAATTGGACTTGACCCGATCTAAAGCTTGCTCACAATGGTCGCATGAGCGTTTCATGTGAACTCACGTGCCGGCCTTGAAATACGTTGATTACGTTGTCCTTTGGAATACGCTGATTACGGTGACTGCGTTGACTACGCTGGACTACGTTGCTTTTCGAAAGGAGCATGGGGCACTCGTTGTAGACTCCCCCCCCCGCATTCGTCTATATGGTGAACAAGATACCCGGGCTGGCCCCGAGACGTCAACTATAGGTTTGTTTTATTTCAACGTTAGGCGAGTGCTCGTTTTATTTTGACCACATGTATCATCACCCTCGCCTGACGAATTTTCGTCGGACATTGGTATTGTAAACTCTGCGTCATTTTGATTTCCAGAAGATTAGACCGGAAATGTAATGGATTGTTCGAACATGCTGATAAGGCACCGTTTGCTAGGGTGTGGCACACTCCTATTAGGGGGTGCCCAACCGCCAATGAGGTCGGCAATTCAACGTATCTTTTTGTTCAAATTTTAAAGAATAAAAAAAAAAGCCATGGGACTCCTTTGTTTTTAAGAGCAAGCAAGGCGTAATGATGAGGAGAACCCATGTTTGGTCTTATAGATTCCTAATCTTATATAAGCCCTCTACAATTCGTTTGTGTCGTTTACAACGAGGTGACAGCATGTATACAGCAATTGCTCGTTCAGGGACATTATCAATAACAAGAATTTAACATTTATTCTTCGAGAAGCATACGAGAAGCCGTGCGTCAATTTTTTTTTTTTAGGTTACCTGTCGTATGAAGCCAAGTGTCAGTGAAGCCACGGAAAGCAAATACACCCAGGCTGGACACACAAAGAAATCTGCTTGTTTCACTGTCACGCAAACTCTCTCTCTCTGTTTATATATATATATATATATATATATATATATATATATATATATATATATATATATATATATAAGTGAAGTAAAGAGTAACCGGAGCCGGCACAGAAGTAGTTCAAAAATAGAAGCACGTAGGAAAAACATAAGACTTTACTAACAAGACTAACAAGAGCCTTCATCAAGACTCTTGATGAAGGCCGGACCCCGGCCGAAACGTCAGTAAAGTCTTCTTATGTTTTATTGCGATAGCAATTATATGGACACTCAAAAGCAGATTTCTGCCGTCGCCGTCGCCGTGAGGTTCCGTATGACGTCAATGGAGATGAAATCGTCGCCGCGCGGTAGGTAAGTGGTTCTTGAGGGAAAGGGAAAGGTTGGCGCCGCCGAACGCTGTATGTGCGTGTGAAAGGGCGCGAGGGACGCGCGCTTTCACGGGGAGTGAACGCACGGCGGAGAACAAACGCGCGTTCTGCGCCGTGCTCGCTTAAGGGCTGCAGAAGTAGGCGTCTCTTTCCTCCTTTACAATCACCATATATGTAGAGCAAACGCGCCTTCTTCCGACGCGCGAGAGGCCGTGGGGGAGGGGGAGGGAAGGGAGGCGACGTTTAGCTGCGGCACCAAGTGCTTATTTATATCACAGGCTCCGGCAACAGTCACCAACGCCGCACGCATTTTGAGCGAACGCGGGCAAAACGCCGATGGCGTCGACAACAGTTCTGCGTGTTGCCGATGCTGCTTCATGTCCAAGTTTATACAGCTGATAAAGCTAATATCATTACTCCGTATAGCTCTCTACAAGTTTGCTATCGCAATTGATGCTTCGCTTTTCAGGTGAAACTGCGACAACATTTTTGAACTATATATATATATATATATATGTATGTATATAGATAGATAGATAGATAGATAGATAGATAGTGGCTGGATTTTTCAATGGGCCAAACGTATTTAGAAGTGGTGCTTCTCAGTATTCATAAATATGTGAATGAATGAAAGAATCGATCAATCAATCAATCAATCGATTTCATTAGACAGGCCTGACTCGCTGTACCGAACGGGAGCTGACGCTCACGTACGCAGCAAGCATGCTTAGCGCGCGATGGCAGTAACGTAATTACAGCGTTAACTCGAGAAATCGATCAAATCTGCAGAAGGAAAACCGACGCACGTGCAGGATAGCCTTTCGCGCGCGGGTGCCTGACAGGCTATTGAACGCGTCGCCCAATGGACTGACCCGCTGTAGTAGATAGCGTACAGGCCTCCTCCGATTCCGCAGCGGTTGGGCAGGGCGACGCACATGCAGAGGGTCGCGGCTACGGCCACGTCACCCACGGTGCCGTTCTGACGCAGGATGTTCCTGCACGCAAGAGGAGGCGGGAGTGATCCTGCCATGTATCACATCGCTACGGACAACATTTTCAAGTCGCTTTGAATATTCATTACGCGGCACAAGAAACGATTTTGTTGTTCACTAATTAAGAAGACCACGACTGAACCCTTGTGGCAACATAGGTTCGAAGACATTCGTGGCATTGCCAGTGACAATATCATGAGATCGCTTGTAATGACGATCGCATGCAGCAGCTAAAGCTTAAAACGCGTGGACGGAAAGTAGCGTTGCCGGGGGAAAACATAAGCAGGTACCAAGCAATACGGCAATCAATGTTTACCAGTTTTATGCGAAGCATTCTGCCCATAGCTCGCTATCTAACCTATTTAGGGGTTTCGAAAGGCGTTACCACATGGCACGACGTGCTCGTTGGGTCAAAGTGTTCGCTGTGCCACCCATTTGTGTTTGCGAAACGAGCGTGTGTGAGACAGGGTTAGACGATGACATGACGATGGTGATGTACGGATGTCCATGACAGCGACAATGACATGATGGCGGTGACAACAAAACTACGGCGGCACGATGGCAGCAGCCAATCCGGAAGGCGGGTCACTTAGAATCGAACTGTATTCCGACAAAGAATGCTCCGCATTATAACATGTGGCTGTTAATTGGACACGGTGCACCCGCCGTGGTGGCTTAGTCAGCTAAGGCGTTGCGCTGCTGAGCCCGAGGTCGCGGGATAAAATCTGGAGGCGAAATGCAAGAACGCCCGTGTGCTTGGTTTGTAGTGCACGTTAGAAAACACCAGGTGGTCAAAATTAATCCGGAGTCCTCCACTACGGCGTGCCTCATAACCAGAACGATTTTTGGCACGTGAAACCCCAGAAAGAAGAAAGAAGAATAGGACACGGTACACCGAAAGGACCGTTTCATCGAAGAGACCTAGCAGTCGGAAAGGCAGCTGCTCGCGGCTGTCGATGCCCTCAAACAGGCGCGTATTGCCTCGGAGCCAATCAACCTCCAGGCGGAGATTCAGAACCTCACGTGGACCTGTCCTTGTCTCACCTGCAAGCGTCACCATGGTCTTCAAGATTCTCGAGCTGTTCACTCGGCCACCGGATTTTCGGGCGTGGCTTCATTCCCGCTCTTGACCGGGAAACATCGTTAAATTCTGCCTGACCAACTCCGTGCAATGCAGCGAAGTCTATGCCTTGCGTCTGCCAACCAGCGACGAGAGCAGCCTGACTGCATGTTCTAGAAAACTGGGGAAGAAGAGGGCTCCTCCATTGTGCCCTATTGATGCGTGTGTATAGTTTCCATTGGACAGGTCTAGCTTCTCCGTAAACGAATTAGCGTTTGCGGTGTAGCGGATCAACGGAGAGGGGTACGGCAGTAAGAGCGCTGCTAGCGAAGTCTGGTGACGCAGGTTTAACCAGGGAGCACACAAAGCCAATATTGCAGTGGCCTACTATATTTTACTAAACTGCTCGCGTAAATCGTTGATAGCGACTAATCGTTTACGAGCAGCCGTTTAATGATTTTCCTCCGGCGAGAACAATCACGCGAGACTGGACTGGACAAACTTTATTTGGGTCCTGCAGGACGCGCTTAGGGTGTAGCGGGACAAATTTTTTTTCTCAAATGCGTTGTTGTGGGACAAAACGTCACAAGATGTCACTACAAGTTTTGCTAATACCATCCCCGGCTCCCATAACCCGGTAATCTGTAAATATGGAAAAGGTAAAGCTCTATATTCCATCAGGAGTTGCGCCGACGATCGTCAGCAGCCGACAATGGACGAGAGCTACTTATGGTTCTTGTTCTCGCTGTCTGAACGCGACCCGTAGGTTTGGCTGCGCTGTACGGATTAGGTGGGTTCAATTCTTCCGAGATTTCTGTACTGTGCTTGCCGTAACAAATTTGCGCATTATATAAGAACTGTCCCGATTCCACTGCTTCTCACTCCAATTCTGGGATTTGACTCAGGTCAACGACTGATCTAACCTCTGTTTGATTTTTCTCCCGGTCATCATCATGTTTCGAACATCGTTAGTATGATGAACCTGCTGTGTTCGGTAGTCTAAGTATTTCACGATGGATAGATGGTCTTTAGTCAGGTGCCTTTCTCGCTCGCCTATATAGTCTCACCCACAACTTCGCTCGACATGTTTTCAACAGTTTCTGACAGTTTTGGTGCAGCCATATCTGGAAGTTGTCCGACAAAACGGGTTGTCCTTGCGCTTGTGTGTTGCTCACTTGAATCATTTCAAGTGGCATCCGCAGACGAAAAAAAAAGGAAGAAAGAACCACGGTAATCACCTACCACCCTTTTCCTCCACGCAGATCGTCGCACCTGCAGTAGTCGTCTCCTTATGGCATCTTCCACTAGTCCTCGAGCGCTCAGGGCGCGCTGCAAATGTATTGTGAGGCACACCAGTTGCACTTCGTTACAAACTCACTTTAGAGGACAAACGTGGGCCGTTTCCGAGGTGTTTTCCGTTTGTGTCGCATGTGCGTCATCCGCCTTGCGCACACGCTGGCACAGAGGGTACCCGTAGATGTTTCGGCCCTATTAGGTCACGATCAAACTGACCAACTAGATGACTGCGAGCCATGAAATCTGACGGATGACGCATTCCAAGAATTGATCCAGTACTGTCCGTATGCAATAGGCCCGCTTGTTTTGATTTGTTGTTTTACAATGCCATGTTTTACACTTACACGACAGGATGTTTTATATCGGCATGTGGTTCAGTACTGGGATTCTCACCCAGTACTTCCCGCATTCGAGGCGGATGTTCTTAGACAAGGCCATCACTACTGACAGCCGAATGATGAAGGAATGAATGAACGCCAGAGATCGGCCCGTTTCTCAACTCCAGCTGCTGCTGCTGTTCGCAGCAGGAAAGGAAGAGTCGACTGACCTGGTAGTGTTGCCACATTCGTGGTGTCCGACGATGCCCCACCGGGAGAAGACGCCCATCACGCTGGGAGACACCGGTGGCTGGCTGTCCTGCTTCCGGGTCCGCAGAGTGCGTGCCAGGTTCAGGCTGAGAAGGGAGACCACCACCAGAGCGAACAGGATTCCCGCGGCCGTCCGAAGGCGCCGGCTCGTCTGGCCCATCGAGGAGTCGCTCGGGATGTGCGATCCGTAAGCAGGAGCCGTGTGGTCACCGCAACCGCTGTGTATTACTCGCCAGTTTAATAGGACACTGAACCGCTACGCGCTATAACTTCACGTACTCAGAATGAGGCCTCAACTCGGAGGTTTTATTCAACTCATAGAACGGACGGACGGACGGATGGCTGCATTTATGAATGCGTGGATTGCGATTATCCACTTTTTTCTCGTCGTTGGGGGTTGATGACACCGAGCTAGGTGATATTTACGCTTCGTTTAATCTCGACCCTTAGAGACACACTGAAAAGAAACGGTAGATCGGGTTATATTGCTAAAGCCTTATTTCCGAACACCAATTTAGTCAATGTTGTGGTAATGGGACAATATTAGAAGTGAAAGCAAGATTGAAAGTTTTGTCACACCAGCTGCAGGAGATGTAGGAGGATGTAGGGATGTAGGAGGTCCCGTGCCTGATTTTGCGTCCACGCTTGCTGTCACCGCAAGTGCGGGGGCACAGCTTAGCTAGCTTGTTCGGCGCAGAAAACGCCAGAGCGACACCATGCCTGCTAGCATTTCTCTTGAGTTGATGAGCGACATTATGAAGATTAAGGTACTACCCCAGGCCTGAAGGGTTCACGTTCAGCGGCCGTCGTCTTTCCGTAGGGCCTCAACAACTGCTGTCAGGAGCGACATAGGGACACCTGCTATATATATATATATATATATATATATATATATATATATATATATATATATCGTAGCCCCGAATTAAAGCTTCCCCTCAAGTATATGCCCCACATACTTGTGTTCTGACATTTTTTCCTAATATCCACAAATATTAAGCAAGAGACCTATTCGGAAATCATTTGGCCACAGTACAAAAAATGAAACACTCTTGTTAACAGTTGTTTACATTCAGCATCTTTGACTTTATATAGCCCAAGGAATAGGTTAGTAAGACGGCAAGGTGGTCTGCGAGTAGTCTTTGGCCAACATAGCGAAAGTATAAATTCGATTACATAAGAGACCTACAGTTCCTGTCACAGCAATGCACGCCTATCGGCTATTGCCCCACAAATGGTGCCGAAACACAGCGGCTAAAAGGTAGTAGACTCACGTTTTAGGCGTCGTAGACGAGGGACTCGTGCTGCTGGTATCCGTCGCTTCACCGGACGACGTACCCCGTGAGCGTCTCGTCCTGTTAAGACGAGAGGCGCTCAGCTTGCTACTACCGATGGCAGAAACGGCTCCCTGCGTTGAGCCCTTGGCCAAAGCGCCGCCGTCGTCGTCGACGAATGGTGCCTTAGAAGAAGTACTCCGAATCGCGCGTCCTTTTCTTGAAGCCACGCTCTTCCGCGCAGCCGTCGGTGGCCGGTTACGACTACTGGCGACCTTGTCGGGGCTGCTCATACGACCTCGATGCAACGTGGTCTTTCCTAGCGGATGTGACATCATGGCCTTCGACAGTGGCCGCTTCTCCGTGACCGGCGTCACAACTGGGCGTTGCCCTCGACGTCTTGTTACCCTTGTCTCCGTTTTCTGCACGTTCACAACGGTTTAGGTTTGCAGACTTCCCAACGCCACCAAATGAGGCCTTCCGGGTCTTGACAACTTTCGACGCTAGAAGAGGCTGCTGGACGTTAGTCGTGGCCTCCCCTGGACTCGCGGAGCTCTTGACGGAACTCTGTTTTCTAGCAGTGTTTCCAACTTGCCCGGAGGTCATCTGGGAGATCGGGTCCACCCCCGGGGAAATTCATTGACGGCAGGGACTTGGAATGTCGACGTTTTCCTATTGGGACCTAAGTTTCGCGAGTGATTGAAGGTGCCTACGAGGTTGCAAGCTGGCCCCTCGGCTGTAGTAGCCGAGCGCGTCGGAGACATTCCACGACTTTGGACAGCCGTAGTTTTCTCCAGACGACTGGTGACAGCATCTGCGTTCGTGCTCGTGAGTCGCCTGGCGGCGACGGCAGAAGTCAGAGGCTCTTCGCGCCCGCCTGCGGCGCCACTGGACACGTGTTTCGTCTTCTGGGAGACACCGGCACCGCTGCTGGCGCCACCGTTGGCCAACGCCTCGGTGCCGGTTGCAGAGCCGGACGACTTCATGGTGTCGTTTCGCCCTTCTTTCCTTGTAGCACCGGACGGCTTGTTGATTCGGTCACACTTGGAGCTCTCGGAACCTGCCTTCTTCTTCTTGAATTTCCTTTCCGCAGGACGATGCGCTTTCATAGTTGCCGCAGCTTCCGCGTTGCCTTCGTCATGACTGCAAGTGCTGGAGCTACGGCGGGGACTTTTCGACCTGCTCGCCAACACTTTAGGGCTACGCGCTGGCGTAGCCATTTTGTGACCCGAAGATGCAGTCGATTTGTGCGAATAGCCGACTCTCGAAACCGGTGTCGCTGCGGCGAGGTTCGCTGTAGGCTGATAGTCTGCCTTCGCCGCCGCAGCCGCTGCACGCTCGGAACTCGCGTTCTTCGAATCGCTGAGACGGCCGTTAGGCCTAACTCATCAACGTGGCTGACCTCTATTTCCGTGTCGTCGATGTCATCGAGAAAACGCGAGTAAAGGTGGAACCGCTCGCATGATTTTGCCTGCTGCTGCTGCCTCCGTTAAGATCCTAGGGGCCTCTGGCGTTTTCTGAGTCCTCGAGGCCGCTGACGGCGGCCGGAGATGAGCTGACGGACGCCGTGGGACTTCAGGAAGGCGGGACCTGCAGAAGCCGTTCTGATGCTGACCACTATCGAATGATGATGATATCCTCCGAAAATGGCACAAACCCACTATTAGATATAGCCGTATAATCGGGGTGGCCGTGCGAAAACAATTTCATAAAGTGCAGAACACGATTTATTCACGGGGATTTACTTCTTTCTGGGGTTTTACATGCCAAAACCAGTTCTGATTATGAGGCATACCGTATTGGAGGGCTCCGGATTGATTTTCACCACCTAGGATTCTTTAACGTGCACTATAACGCAAATACACTGGCATTTTTGTATTTCACCTCTGTCGAAATACGACAGCCACGGCCGGGATTTGATCGCGCGACCTCGTGCTCAGCAGCGCAACGCCTTAGCCGCTGGGCCACCACTGAAGGTATTCACGGGGATTTCACGTCTTAACGCTGCACTTTGGCTATGAGAGACACCGCGGTGTACGGCTCCAGATTTATGTTGGCCACCTGGTAATCTTTAACGCGCACCTAAACAGACGCGAGCGTTTTTGAATTTCGTTCGTCGAAACGCGGACGCCGTGCGCGGTGAAGATGATTGAACAAAGAACAAGGAGATAATGAAATACCTCACTGCTGTTCAATTTCACGATTTCCACGCGTAATGGAAATGGAAGAATTACAAACTTAATTAGCCAATTTATTAATTAACTACTTGTACATTACAATTGATCGTGGCACTAACGTCCCTATCTTCAGACAACCTGAAAAAGTTGGATTGCGCTTTCACAGGCAATTCCCTGAAAGAAGAATGTGTAAAAAAAACAAGAAATAATAATGTCCTACGCCTCATAGGCGATTAAAAAAACTTCTGTTAAGACTAAACTAAAACATCGCGTATATTAATAGAGAATTAGAGATCAACACACTCGTCTAGAATAAGGCCATGGCGGCCAAGAGAAATCAGCTGCCAGAGCAGAAGACGATGAGTATGGCAAGCTGTCAAAAGGTAACCCTAAAATGTAAAGCAACGCTTGGTTAATATCCAGCCGATTACGCACCACGCATTATCATTAGCGACAAGACGTGGTGTGCAAAACACGCCGCCAGCGCAGTCCGGAGAACGCGACTCGCGATTTCGAGACAAGTGTCTTGACCGCCGCACTTTTTGACTGCGCCTACACTTACCCGTGGTAGCTCGAGCGTCTTGCGCTTCGGGTTGCAGCAGAAACACCGTTTTACAGTAACCACACGAGCATAACGCCAACTCTTTATTGCCCGCTAACAAAGACTCGAGTACAAACACTGGTCACAAGGGTATAGAGTTTCAGGCCATCAACACTAGTGGGGAATGTGGCGCTAGACTCTGCGCACGCCGCCACTCATTATGGCTGTTTAAAGGCTGGAATTGGAGTGGCAGGCTTGGGATGGATTTGCCCTAAACTTCGTCGTGCTTACTCCATACGATCTTGTATATCTTCACATTAAAAACTACTCGAGACTCAATTTTTATCACGAATTTGTTGCATCTCCGCGATTATGTTTATTCAGCGTCCAACTTCTTCAATTGTTTGGTTTTAGCGATGTGCCCTTGCGATCGTTATTGTACACGATTTGGTGTCATTGAATTTCATCTCATAAAATTCTTCTCGTTGAAGTTTGTTCTATGCGGTGTCAATGCCACTGCTATCATAGGCTGCTCAAGGCTGCACTATCTAAATAAATAAATAAATAAATAAATAAATAAATAAATAAATAAATAAATAAATAAATAAATAAATAAATAAATAAATAAATAAATAAATAAATAAATAAATAAATAAATAACACGGTATCTATTTCCTTAATTTGAGAGATCCTCCGCTTGATCAGTGTTACTCAACATCAACATAGATATTGAGTGCTACCGACGCGTCAAAGTGCCGCTGTTTATTTAATGGCTCACAGATACTCGACGTAATAAAGTGGCTCTGAGCGTAACAGGCATTTACTATTACAAAGCAAACGTGGTGAGCACAGCATGCAACGCAACTTAACCGCACTGAATATATAAGAAGGCGCAAGGAGCTGTGACAATGAAGCCACGTCATATCGTAGTAAACCCTGGGCTAATTCTCATTTCAGCTTAGGCTGAGCGATTGCAGTGCCACATTTCCCTCTAGCGAACACCGCAGGAAACTCTATGGTCCCGAGGTACAACGAGAACAGGAAGCTTTTTATTCCCCCGATAGTAAGGTTACGTTTGGTCCCGTAACTTAATGCACCACGTCGCGAATTATTCGCCTTCACACTTCGCACTTACAGAGCAACAGTCTTATTTTACAACGTAATGCTTATCAACACCGTATCGCAACACAATGCATGAATAATATGCGGACTCAGCGGCCAAGCCGCGCAGTACAAAGAAACAGATTTCGGTGAAGAATACTTTCAATGGAATCACATACGTTCGCAGCGTTGTACATAGGAAGGCTGATGCTGAGATACATTATTACTTCCTTCAATTGTATGTTAGTAACTGGCGATGTCAAGAACTGAAATTTGACTTGTACCGATTCATCACGTTGCATTAGACGCCAAGCAGGACATAAGAACAAGAGGACGCAGAACGGCGCGACTCAGAACTGAAAAAGGCTTTAATAAAACCACAGAGACAAATAACTCTAAATAACCATCACGCAATTCACGAACGCAGAAGCAAAACAGACAAGGAATAAAGCAGCAGACAGAGACACTGATCACGTGCTCCCAAAAAGGTATATCTCCTTAGCTCGTCTCAGAGAACGGGGACGCATCAGCTGCTCGCCGCTCGCCTGCTGTCTTCGTCTGCTGTCCTGTCTCGGGTGTGGTCAAGTATCGGGCGGCGGTTATCTATTGCTCTTTTAACGTCTCGATTGTTCTTTTGATTCATTTATTGATCTTTTTTCTTCACCTTTAGGATTATTGTGTCGCGAGTGTAAAGTCAGACTAACCTGATGTCTCTTTCTTCCCCCGGTCAAGGGCATTCCCCTTGGCTAGCCTCAATCCCTTCCCGAGAGTGGCCAATAGACTCTTTTTTACGCAGTGGCAACAAAAGTGTCCCTGTGGCTCTTGTGCCTACAAATGGGGGATCGATTCAGATGAAGAATCCGAAAGCGATTCAGGTGGAGCTTCGAAAGGCCTCCTCCCAGTTCCAAAAGATCACCGAGGTCCGCCAGTTTGGTCGCGGTGGTATTCTTTGCTGCTCATCGGATCAGGAGTGCGTTCGAGACCTTCTAAACTGTTCTGAATTCGCATCGAATCCGGTGAGCCCGTTTATTCCACCACACCTTGCATGCTCGAAAGGCTTAGTTCGTGGGGTCGACGCGAGCCTGGACCCCTCAGAAGTGCTAGACTTATTTTCAGTTGCTGGAGCTGTATCCGTATACCGGTGTAGCCGAATTATTGAGAACAGGAAGTCACCTACGGAGTCGGTGATTGTTACGTTCGCGGGAACAGTTCGTCCAACTGAAATCAAGGCATGGCCCCTGATATACAGAGTAGAGCCACTTTCCCCAAGACCACTACAGTGCTTGAAATGTTGGCGCTACGGACACACTATAAAAGGATGCAGATCGGTTACTCGATGCCGCCTATGTGGAGAGAATCACGACAGCACAGAATGTAAGTCGCAGGAAGAAAACTGCTGCCTATGCAATGAAGCACACCCTGCAGACTATTCAAACTGTTCTGCAAAGGAACGAGAATTAAGAATACTAGAAGTGGTGGAACGCAGGCGTTGCTCACGTAGGGAAGCAGTTACAGAAGTTCAGGGAAGATCCCAGGGCTACGCAGGCGTAACAGCTCGTCACACCGCTAGTATGGATGTTTCTCTATCCAAGGCCATAGCAGAGGCAGTAGAGAAAGCTATGGAAAAGGCAATGGAACGACTTGCAACAACTCTTTTTGAGTCCTTGACACAAATGATGACTAGCCAGATGGCGCAGGTCATTGGTGCAGCCTCTACCCAATCTCCTGCATACCAGGTTGCAAATGTACTAAACATAACTCAAAAACAAACATTGTCATCAAACTCGTCAGCTGACTCCCCTTGCGCAGGACCTTCTACTCAAGTAGAACGGACGGAACCGGAACCCCTAACGGAAGAGTATGAAGACTACCAGGATGTAGACATGGAACACAAAAGTCTAAAACGCACACGATCTCCTCCCCACAAAATTTCTTCAAAGTCAAAAACTCAAAAATATGAAAAAGTGAACCTTTCCAAGAAGGACTTTTTGAAAGAGACTATTTTGGATCAGGCGGTTTCCGCTACCGTTCTATCTTCACCATAGGGTCTCTAAAAATTTTGCAGTGGAATTGTCGTTCAATTGTTTCTGCTACTACAGATCTATCGTATATTTCTTCTCAATTTTCTCCAGACATCATTATCTTACAAGAAACCTGGCTTTCAAATGGTCAAAAATATTCTCTAAAATATTATCGAATGTTTCGTTTGGATCGGCCTGCCAGAGGTGGTGGCGTTGCTTTCTTGGTTTCAAATAAATTTAGTCACAAAGCAACGATATCGTTTCAAAGAATGTCTACCGAATGTGAAATTTTAGCATTAGACATTTCACTCCCAGACTGCTCCCCTTTTACCTTAGTTAATTTATATTTCCCAGCAGGAGTGCAGGATACATTTTCTCTAGACACCGTATTAGCTTCCTGCAGAAAAGACATAGTATTCGCTGGTGACTTTAATTCACACCATGTATCTTGGGGTTTTAAAACTGATTCAGAAGGAAAACGCCTGTGGGAATGGACTCTTGATAATAATCTATCTTGTCTAAATTCAAAAGTTATTACGTTTCTTCGCGGACAGTCTCAATCGGCTATAGATCTCACTTTCTCCAGCTCATCTTTAGCTATATCATCGTGGAATACTATAGACTGTGCTACGAACAGCGACCACCTCCCAATTATTTTTCAAATTGATTTCTCTGTGATTTCTCTTAGAAGGAAAAATAACTCATTTATAAACTATAACAAACTTCAAAAAGACTTGAAGTCTACGATGCTTTCACGTACGGATATGCAAGAGGATATTAGGGCTCTGAGCCTCTGTGCAGTTTTAAAGCGTTCCGCGAAGAATGCAACAGTTAATTTAACCTGCAACACAGGTAAACCATTAAGTCCGTGGTGGAATTCAGATTGCGCGAGGGCCCACCGAAAACGAAAAGCTGCCTGGAAGCAACTTCTTTGTAATCAATGTCCAAAGAATTGGAGTGATTACCAATTTGTTGCTGCAACATTCAAGCGTACGATAGATAAAGCCAAAGAGGAGTATGATATGAATAAATACAATCATCTGTCTAAATCAAAAAACAAAAAAGCCCTTTTTAGGTTTTTACGCTCTCGAAAAATGATTCCAGTTCCAGCAAATATTGACTCTTCCGTGCTTTCGCCACGTGAATTATCCGAATTATTAGAAAATATTGGAAAAGGACTGAAAGATAGGTTCACTTCAATCATTCCACCGTACATAGTGAAACCGTTACCACTAGAGGAATTTAGGGAAGTCACAACACAAGAACTGGCGGATGTTGTTCGCTATCTGCCTTCTTCAGCGCCAGGACCAGATGGAGTTACCACAGCCGTGATAAAAATTCTGTATGAATTGTCCCCAGAAGAAATTTTGAATATGGTAAATTACTCTTTAAAAAATGCGTGGGTACCTTCAGAATGGAAACTTGCTAAGGTAATTCCGATACTTAAAAAACAGGGAGGTCGATATGATTTAGATAATATTAGACCTATTTCCCTAACATCAAACTTAGTTAAACTAATTGAACGAATTTTAAATTGTCGAATTACGACCTACATTTCTGAAAACTTAATACTTAGCCCCTGTCAAATTGGTTTTAGATCAGGGTGCTCGATTTGGTGTGCGCACGTAGATTTAGAGAGTCGCATAAAACTTGCTCGTCGCCGAAGAGAATATTCAGCATTAGTGACCCTGGATCTAGCAAAAGCTTATGATTCCGTGGAACATAGCATACTGATAAAGCAATTAGAGAATTATAGGTTTCCGAAATACATCACGGCGTGGTTGTCAGAATTTTTAAGGGAAAGAGAGTTCTACTGTTTTCAAAACGGATGTTCATCGTCTAGGTATAAGCAACAGAGGGGAGTACCACAAGGATCAGTATTATCTCCTGTTTTATTTAATATATTTTTAAGCTCCATCCCGCTGCTCCAGGACATTCATGTGTACGTTTATGCTGATGACATCGCTTTTTTTGCATCGAATGCTGATCTACATTCACTTTATCAAATGTTACAAAATTACTTATCTATGCTTGAAACTTGGATTGAAACCATACATATGTCTCTGAACGTTAGTAAAAGTGCACTCCTTCTCTTTCCTTTAGATGTTCCCGTTCACATTTCACTGATGTATCGTCAAGAGTTCATTCCTCAGGTGGATTCTCTTAAATATCTGGGAATTACATATGATGGAACACTAAACTGGAAAAGCCACATTGATAACGTCGCGTTTAAGGCAACTCGGGCTGTAGGATGGTTGCGTAAAATCAGTAACCGACGATACGGGCTGCGAAGAAACACATTAATTATGATATATAAAATGTATGTCCGACCAATCATGGAATTTGGATGTGTCTTATTTTCTGGGTGTCCAGCTTATAAAATTAAACCTTTGGTACTATTAGAAAAGGAAGCTCTGCGTTTGTGCCTTGGACTCCCTAAGTTTGTTGCAAACAACGTTCTGTATATGGAAGCGCGACTACCATGTTTAATTAGTAGATTCCAAATCCTTACTGTCCAAACGTACCTAAAGTTTTACGATTCTCCCCAAAGAAGATCAATGTATGTTTTCATTAATGAACCAAGTACGTTTTTTAATACTCATTGGTCGCGACTGCACACCCCTCAGATCGTATTCGTACAGGCACAGCTAACACCACTGAATGTACAAATTCAATGTATTCACCCAATAAGTCAATCCAAGAAAATCCTCCAAATTGAATTTGACGATATCTTCCCCTCGAATGCTAAACTAATGCCATTCCAATATTTAAATGACCAATTACAAGATTACCTCTCTCACCAGGAAACAAACAATAGCCACGGACGCTTCAATGTTAAACGAAAAGGCTGGCGTAGGCATCTTTTCTCCTTCTCTTAGTTGGTCCTTTTCTATTCGCCTTCCGGATTACACGACTATTTTCATAGCAGAATTATTGGCGATTGTTTTAGCACTGCGCAAACTACCCCCGAATCAATTATCAGCTGTCGTAGTAACAGACTCTCGATCGGTATGTGTGTCGCTTTCCTCGGCAACGAATTCAACTATCTTAAATGTGTTTCAAAATTTAATCCCTACAACGTTACAAAAAATTAATTTACTCTGGGTTCCTGGACACTGCGGTTTATACATAAACGAAATGGCAGATTTATTAGCCAGAACATCTTTAAATGGACCTGTGCTTCATATTTTACCGGATACAGCTTACGTCACTGCATCGAGATTCAGAACGTTTAGCCTACGAAATGACTTAATCAAATTATCGCTGCTCCCATCTACAGACTTTCAGCATCTCGGTTTTGGCTGGAATAATCAGTGGTGTCCTTCTCGGCAGTTAGAAGTTACATTCTCCAAATTACGCTGTCGCATCCCGGAATTGAATTTCTATTTACACAGAGCTGGTCTGACGATGTCCCCTCTGTGCCAAAATTGTAAGGAAATTGAAACAATAGACCACTACTTTTTATCATGCCGACGTTATTCAAACCAGAGAACGAAATTACTCGAAGCTCCACTCTGCAAAATTGGATTAAGATTAAGTACACCAGTATTATTATCATTTGGGGCCTCCTCCCTCGGCTATTGTCACAGAGACGTTTGTTGCGCAGTCTTTCAATTTTTAACAGAAACAAGACGATTACCCTGTTAATTATAGTAACCCTATTCTACCTATCAGATCAGTATTCATTTCACTGAAATTTGTTTCTCCAAATTCGTTAGTAACATTGTATTTTTTCTGACCTTGATAATAACTATATTTTTCACCTTTCGGTTAGTCTGACTGCTCGTTGGCACAATACTCTAGGTATACAAAATTTTCTTTGTTTTTGTTTGTGCCTTCTTTACTTTGCGTATCTCATTGTCAAAAGAATTTTTTTTTTTAGCTACCTACTGCCGCCCGATTCTTGGCCTATCCCCCTCAGTGGGTGCGAGCCATGGTGAAGGATCATCATCATCATCATCTCCTTAGCGGACCGTGTATGTTACGAACAGCTGACCCAGTCATCGGCGTTCTTGACGATAAGGTATGCTTCTCATAATTTTTCGCAAAAAATTACTACTGTGCTGGAGCAAGATACCTGCATTGCTAAACAACGAAAAGCAGCAAAAGCTAGCTCATACAATGATCAGCCAAGTTGCTCCAGTATTGGAGAAACTCTCTTAGAGAAATGTCAGTATTGCGTCATTGTCCGTCCTTTTCTTATTGTGCTCCGCTTGACACCGAAATATGGATGTTAAAAAGCTCACCACGCGATTATCGACTTAGCGAATCAACAGTTTTTGATGATAGCTTTAAACTCTCATGGTTCGTGCTACTTTACTCTTTTTGTGGCAGCTAATCTACACCTTGGCCGCGGATGGGATGACTGACCGATGTTCATTCAGGAACTGATAACAGTTGTCTCAGAACGAATTGGTGATATTGACACGCGGATTTTAACTGGGGGATTAAAAGTTGTATCTACGCGGTGATATGAAGCTGGATGTCAGAACACGCAGATCACCGGAGTGACAAAAACAAGGTGTTTTTTTTTGTAGTGGCATCGTGGTTCAATGACTGTAGGAAGGATTAAATACGTGTTTACAGAAATCAGCTAATTACATCACTATAAGTCGAAATTGGCCTTCGAACGTGGTGAAGCATACAGAATTCTGTCTTGTTGCAAGCGTAGTGTTTTTGCTGACGGTTCGCAGGAAGGGAATACATTTGCGAAGTTGCTAACAATTCCCAATCGATTACAGACACAGATTGAAGAGAAACATTACATCACTGTACACTAAATAACTATGCCTTCATAACTCTATTTACATTAATTTGGCGGAATATTACTGCCCAAAACGAAGACGTTTAGTTCCCGAATCTCGCGGTGAAACCTCAGCGCGGCTGCGTCTGTGTGACGGCAGTTAGCTAAACAATTTTCTTGTAGACTGGCCAGTTTTGGTGCAGAAAGACTTCTGGAACTTCGTTAGATTGACTGTTTTGTTTGTTCAGAATGCAAAGTTGCTTTTTTCACCGATAAGCTTTTCACCTATAAGGACCGGAGCAGTCGCTGCTTGAAATCCATGCCGTTGCGGCAAGTTGTTACGAGAAGTTCTGAAAAGTGCTGCCATTTGTTTTTCGTTTTTGCGTCCTTGCTGGCTTACCATATCTTCTCTCGCAATAAGAGGGGCTGTAGCGCTATAGAACGGATCTAATTTATTAACACAGTTCTGTTTAATGTTTTACTTGAGTGCCACTTTAGGTCAACGACCGTGTGAGCTATAACCCTTCCCGACAGGCCACACGTTTAGACAGAGACATCCGGCGAACCCAGTTGTAGGCTGTACTCGAGTAGCGGTTTTTCTACTAACATTTGAATGCTCATGACCTGATTAAAACATGCGTTATTGTCGCTCATGCGCATGATACAACACTTAAGGACAAAAGATGAACAACTGTCATTAGCAGAATATACATGTGTAATTACATCGGTAATTCAGAACGGCTACACAAAGAACCGCTTTGACTGGTTATGTTCGTGTACGCTTTGTGATTCAATCCTACGTTGTAGCACAATGCGTCAGACAAGTACTCCGAAAGCACGTTGCAGTGTTTCGCTACGTCGGATATAATGACTAGGCAGACCTTTGCAAAGCACTTCAGGACACTCACACGCCGTACAAATTCGGGCGGAGACGACTGTACACCTTGTCGCATTGATGCCACGTGACAGCTGTACTGTGTCATACAAACTGGACGGAGTATCTACTGTAAGAACGCGTTTCTCAAGTCTTCTGGCCTATACTGCTCGAACCTAGACCCAGAACTTTGGCTCTTGTGTCGTTTATAAAAAAGCACTGCAATCGTCAGTAGCACCGACAGACCAATTGACCCATCAGCCACACATACAACGCAGTACGTGTCCAATCCACGGAAAGTCAACTACTCCACTTATCACCGCCGACACATTTCGCAGAGGTTAAGCCACAGTATGTAACATTACACCAGGGACTTGTACACGTAGATTGTGTATGGTTGACCACGCAGTTGCACATGTCTAGTCCTGCGAACGCGTGACACGCAAAGCACCATGTATGAAAACACTTAAAATGTGTCTAAAGCGTGTAGCAGTCATGGCTCTGCGCAGAGGAGAGCACACAGTCTTTCGCGGTCACTGTCCCTAAACCTGCCTTCGGCGGCAGCCATGGGCCGGTTAGAAACGGCAGGATTCGTCGAGCAGGATCGAGTAGGATTCGTCGAGTGCCGACGTCACAGCGTCCCCGCGCACACACTGTTCAGCGTTCCACGTAGAATCGGAGTACGTCTTGCAGCGTGATGCGGCCGTGGGAGCCTTGCCTGACGGTGGCCGTCGTAGTCCTGGCCGGTAGAGACCACCGCCTGGTGCTGCCGCCGACAGTTCGCAGGACGCGGGTGCGAAGCATCGCATCTACAGGGGTGGAAACAGACGCAGACACAGAAGCTTCCAGCCAGCGGTGACGAGCTTTTGTCGCCAGCGGGTCGTCGAAGGGCACAGAGCACAGACCACTGCCCGCGTCTATTGAATGCTACACGACTCTTGCTCTGAAAGCACACCGAAAAGAAGAGAAAGAAACAAACACACAGCACACTGGTCAGCACCTGCCGCTGGAACATTTTTACATCTCTCTATTTCTCTCTGTGGTTAGCCGGAAGAGCTCTACCTGAGGGTAGTTTGTGCGACAGGACATTCCATATGATATATCAGTAGGAGGTCGCATAATTATGCTGATATTCACCGCACTTATAACGCCAGGAGCGCTGACTAGAAAATAAGCACAACTTTTTGATGGTCATCGCTCTATTCGCGAGAAACAAGGAAACAGGAAAACAAGAGTATAAGAAGCATTACATCGGAAAAATTACGTTTCTTGATGTACATTTCTATCCTGCCAACGCAACTGCGGAATTTAATGTGGCTAGAAAGAAAACAGGTTTATAAAACACTCAATAAGTGCAATGATAGTTGTGCACTACAATTTAAAAAAAAAGACAAGACAATACAAATAGGCAGGCAAGCAAGCAAGGAAACATGCATGACATCTCGTTTGGAATCGTCTTAGAAGAAACCTCCAAATGTGATAGCATTTACCTATGCAACAACCGCAGTTTATGCCCCTGCTTTCAGCAACAAGGCTAGTGTGGCGTTACTAATGTCTGAGTAGAAAGCAGAAAGGGTAGGTCGATAAATAGTCCGGGCGACTGCATTCGAATCATTGGACGCGGCGGCTTGCGTTAAGCTCATGAACTCAATATGGTCACTACTGAAGCACCGAGCATATGCTATCAGTTGAACTACATGGCCTGATGTTCACTGCTGGTTCCAGGAGTGAGCATTATAAGCCTAACATTGCCGACGTTTTATCTAGAAATACTCCAGCTGTTTGATTATCTTTGCTACAGAACAAACAATGGGTAACGCAGTATTTTGATGCGCTAGTTGATGCATATCGACATTTTCGGTCAGCATAATGTTACACTAAGGAACGGCATATCCCTCTCGTTTAGTTTCTGTCACCCCTGCGTAAATTTATGCAGACCGAAACAGTAGAGGATAGTTAGGCGTAAATTAAGCTCTCAGAAAGGAAGTCGGCAAAGGCTGTTCGGAAGGTGTGATATAGAGGAGTCATTGGTTGCAGCCACCGAGGGTTAGAGAGATGTCAAAATGTTTCGTGCACGTCAAGTGCTCCAGTGCACCTCAAATACTCCGGATCCTTCTAACACGGTGTGCTCGTGCGATAGGTGTGCTATAACGATATACAGAGACCTGCGTTTCTGTTATTAGAAGACTCTTGCATTTATTGAAGGTTTGATTTCTGTCAAAACTAGCTGCGTGATCCCAGTTTCCGGGTCCGCATTGCTCAATAAACAGTTTTCATTATTGCTTGCCTGGTTCGTCTTGGAAAATGTAAAACAATTTGTCGTTCTATGTGCACCCCTTCATCAGAGACTGGAACTGCTTCGGAGAAGTAAACTAGTTTCGCCTTTTGTCAGCAGCGAAAGTTTTGGATAAACCATAAAGACAGCGAATGCCAGATATTTTGTTGCATTTTGCAGAGAGAAAAATGCAATATTGTTGCGAAATTTAAGCGAGAACAAAGCAGCAGCACACGCACAAAAGTTTATTTGTTTCAGAAAAAACACAGGTCCCTGTAACACTCTCGTCGGAGAGCACAAGTAATTGAGCAAGCAACCGAAGTCCTTGCGCATCAAACGACAATAAGCAATCATCATCAATATTAGAGAGGAGGGAGGGAGAGGAGATCAGGTGGTCTCATGACAAGACAGCGTGTCACGATGTAGTGCAGGTCAGAACAATGCTGATAGAACAGCCCCGATGTCCCCGATAGACCTCCGATGTCCCTCTATTAAAGAACTCTATTGACTTGAATAACATTTGCTACATGTTTTAGGGAAAATTCCTAATGTGTAATGACACTGATGATGAATCGAAAGTGTGAGAAAAACATTTTGAAAATTGCAGAAATCACAAAGTTGTAAAAGGCACTGAAGCTCTGTGCTTAGAACCTAATAATAACTCTGCAACCTGTGTAGGTATTTTTTAGTGTCACCGATTAGGGCTTTGAAGTAGGCAAAGTCGATTTATGATGCATCACATTGAAGTATTCTAGTAAATTGTGAGCAAGACTTATGAATGACTGACGTAAGCAAAACAGCTATTTTATGTAAACTATAGTATAATGTATTTCTCGGCTTTGGACGTTCTGCGAGGTGCAGGTCAAATATTGTGTGATTTCGATGCTCCGTAACGGGTTGGAACATTGACGCTTCAATTTGATTCTTAAAACTAACCGACTACTAAAATTTTGGAGAATCAGGGCGGTAAATAACACAAAATGCTTCAAAAGGCAGCACGATTTCACGTTTTTAGGAAATCTGTAGAGAAGTCGACTACAAAAAGAGCACGTATTTACAGTTCAAGTTTATTGTTCAATTCAATACGAAATTCGGAGTCGGCCCCAAGCTAAAGATTACTCTTAATCGTCGCTTCTATTCACATGTCCGCACCACCCACCTCAACCCCCCCCCCCCCCCCCCCTCCCGCGTCCTTTACATTTTGCCATGAACATCCGTGATAGCGAAATACAAATTACCTTTCTTCCTCTGGGTCCTGCGGTAGCCGTCCTGTAACTGCGGCAAAGACTCAAGGGAGTCCCTTCTGAAAGAGTGACGACAGCGTTGCCTTAGCACAACGTATGCATCACCGCTAACACTTTTCACTACTTTCAGCATCTCAGATTTCATTGCTTAAAGAAAAAATCTGCTCATCGAGCAAAGCGTCACTGCTGTTTGCGTGCTCTCGCAGTAGAACATGCCGCACCTTAGCCTTCCTGCAGCGTAATTACGATGCCTGCTCACACGCGCAGAAGCGCGTATCAAGGTAAGCCAAAGGACCACTGTGGTGGCGCCGCATAAGCAGCCCTTACTGTCATGGCTTCCAACAAGATTTACAAGAACCCTGGCACTGCAGTTCAGCTGGCGTGAGAATGATGGCTAGTGTGTAGATTTGTTCACTAGTCGTGTTTTTGGTTTGACTCGTTTTTTTGTCGGTATTTGTTACGCTTTACCTTTCTAAATGCATTTGCAAACATTGATAGCTTTCTAAGAGCACGAAGGCAATATGTTTCTACGCATGTACAGAATCATTGGGTATTGTTACACTTGTAACGCAATATTTGGTTGAAAATTACCAATATACGAAGTCCCGAACCCGCTTGAAACCAGGAAGACTATGTTTAGGCGAATCCATGTACTACTGATCGTTCGCTTACTGTCTAAACTGTCATACCTATATGCAAGTTTACATTTATAAGACACAGCATGAAAAGTAAGCCAACACTAGAGCGGCTTAGCAGCCCAACTCTCATAATTTGATATTCTTTACACTACGAACTACAGTCATCTGTCGAAATATGAAGACTTCACTATGTCAGTTTTGACATTAAAATGAATCATTATGCTGACAGGAAGCCTTTTGTAACTTTGGAAGCTTTCTGATAGTATCCACATGAAGAGCGACAAACTCCAGTCAGGCCAGGAGGCATTTGTTTCTTTCACGTTTTCTGTATCTTCGAACCTTCGTGGGCAGATTTACGTCTGCTGCGGTGGTGTTCGTTATCCCTGTCTTGCTTTGAAATGTATGACAATCCTGAGGTGCATAAATTCATTAGCTTCAACGTGATGCGGTGCTATTTACTGTAAAAAAAGATTTCGAGTAGTGGCACACCGGTAGGCCGGATGTAGCAGCCTCCGATCCAGAGCAGACGACGTGCCGTTGGCCAGGACAGACGACGGCACGGAGCTTGCGTTGGATCCCACGTAGCGGCGCACCTGCGGCGTTCCCGGTGACGTACTCTCGGTCCACTGGCTACGCGAGCGCTCGGCGGTGCGTAAGAACCTCCTCTGGGCGGCCAGACTCGAAATGCGCCTCGTGCTCTCCTCGATGTCTTCCCGGTGGCTGACGTAGTTGGTCAACTGCAGCGAGAACGTGCGAATGCGGACAAGTTGGCTAAGGCAATGCGCCACACTACCTTGCGTAGCACTATATTAGAGAGAGGGGGGAAAAAGAACGACACTCGAAGGCTAGGCGTTGTAAAGACCAACTGGCCGCCTTGTGCTGAGTGTAAGAGAGCAGGTAACTTACAAGTTGCAACTTTGATGCTTCTTTTGTGTAAAGATACGTAAAGCGTCCCCTCAATGTGTTCTTACTAGGTGGCGCCACTCGTGCAAACATATATGGCGGCGAATGGAGTGACTACCACAAAGAATGCCTCCTGGAAGTCAGCTAGTGTTAATGTGACGGCGAAATTTGAACAGTTGGCGCAGTTTTTCACGCAAGTGAAGCGGTGTTTTTCTTGTTTTTTTTTTTTTTTGATCCCGGGACTCTCTTTGATCGTCTGCTATCCCCACAGGAAGTGCGAGGTTTCAAGGTGTTGTCTGCAGCTCCGAAACGGAAAGCTACTGGAAAGTCCCGCTACCTTCTAACAGGCTTCTAACAGGTGGCACCACTTGTGTGACTAAATATGGTGGCACCTTTCTACCACGGCCAGGCAGCTCAAGCGGAAATACGGAAGGCGGTGGAAGTAATATGAGAGGGAAAATCGTGATCCGAAAGGGAGCACGAAGCTAGAAAGGATATAATTACAGTTTCCTTAGAAAGTTTCGCAGTTGTGTAGAAATTGGTCCTGGTCCGATGATAGAACCCGGGATCAACGATCTTCCGGCCAGTCGCCCTACCATATAGCTAACCAGGAGGCTGGCAGAACGACTATCAGAAGGGAGAGCCATCACGCCGGAAAGGCGTTGTTTCCGGGTTCGATCCCCAGACCAGCCAGTTTTCTTCAACTGCGAAGCTTTTGTAAAGAAAGAACTGTGATATTTTTTTTTTCATTGTAGCTTCGGGTTACTGGAAAGTCGATGGCAATTTTTCGAATGATTGAAAGTCGAGCAAGTTGGCAAAGATTCCCAAGAGAGAAAGGCAGGTGTGCAAACATGGACCCGAGTAGAACAAAGAGGAGCGACGTTTGAGTCGTCTTTTTGAGACAATGTTCTCGCCAATTTTCCGCATTGAGTACGTCTGTTTCTAGCCCCTAGCCTCTTGCGTGGGTTGATCCCGAACATAGCGCAGCAAAAAGATGCAATAGAACTGATGATGATCAATCAGATAATTCAATCTGCGAGCAGCACTAATTATGACTATAATAATGATGACTGTGATGTTAACCATGATGGCAATGATGATGATGGCCACTATGACGATGATAATAATGATGATGATAATACTTACGAGGATGATCATGATAACGGATGACAAACGCCCAGAAAGGCATTGTCTTTTACCGATTTCAAATGGACGTTTAATCGCGGCTTCCAATTTATTCCTTCTACTAACTGTTGTCCGCGTTTGCACGCCTGCCTTTCAGTACCACGACAAATTTAACACGACAGCGTTAAGGACCCCGTGTCGCAGAAAATGCAGCGCCGGCGCCAGCGTCCGCGGCTGACAAAATAATCCCTAGCCACCTCGAGTAGGCAGGCCCTCCGCGTGGCGCAGAGTTAGTGAACTAATTGAATTTGGCAAAGTAAAATCCGCCAGAAAAGTTGCAAAGTACGACTTAACCACAACCCACAGACATGATAGCGTTGGATTGTAATTTGAATGCACGAGAAAACATAATTCTAACACGAGAAAACAAAGACAAACACCCTTTTCAGCATTTCTGCTATACAACAGCGGCGCGCCCGGGTAGATTAATTGCAAAAATACCATCCAGATGCCGTTCGCTCCCTCGGCAGATCTAACAGGTCGCGGCCAGCTGGACGCCACCCTAGCCCCCTCTGCCTGATCGTGGCTCCCCCACCTGTCTTCAATAAAGTTCAATAAAGCCTCCTTGGACTAGCCTGCCTAATGCGTTTTGGACACGCGCGCGCCTCGGGGCAACATCAAACGATTAATAAAATAATTAACAAAAGTTCCTAGGGCCTTCACATTTTCATATAAGACGGCTTATATTGCCCTGGGAAAAATGTCTTCCCAGCAATGAATTTGTGTTTAAACGTGAAGCCGGCTATGAGGGGATCGGTGTAAGCTTGGTCTTTGTAAGCTGGCTTTCCCACGTTGTGCGTTGCAGTGAAGCCTACTCATAAAGAAAAATGCGATGCGAACGGGTCCCAATAACGCTATTGCGTTCCACTGTTAAAGGCGAAGCTTAAGCATCTTTTTTTTTTCTTTCACTTTCGTGGTAGCCCGTGGCTATCTCTCTCTCTCTGGCATTGTTCTTACCTCCACGGGAGGCAGGTGTGACAGCAGACCACTTCCGGCTGTGTGCGGCGGTTCGGAGACGCTGTCGCTGCTGCCGCTGCTGCTCCCGTTGGCGCCGTGGTGCTGGCCGTGGCGGGTGCTCCGTGCCGTCCTCGCTCCCCCTCCCCCTCCTCCTCCTCCGGCGTCTCGGCGAGCGCGTAGAGCCTCGTGTCTCCTGACCGCCACGTTGTCGCTCTGACTGAAAGAGGGGCCGGCACAGCGGGGACGCCGTCAGCATTGCAATGGATCAAAGGCCGCGAGGAAACGAAAAAGAAAAGTAGCTACATGGGAAAAGAAATTATTCAATAGATGAACCGCACACGCAGAAGTAACTGGTCTTTACAAAAAAAGAAAAAAAAAAACTGGAGGCGCAATGCTAAAGAGACAGCGGAGCTGATGGGCACCTAGCTAGTCCTGGTGTTTGGGCTAGGCTAAGGACTATCAAGTCATCCCCAGCATTTTCCTTAATTTATTGATTATTGATCGATTATAGATTAGCTATTGATTGGCTACCGATTGGCTATCGATGACTGATTAAGCTTAAGTAGTCCAAACCATGCTTAGCTAGACTTGGCTCAGCTTCGCTAGTTCACAGGGGTATGTGCCATTGCGCTTGGACCCTTTCTGCACTACCACCAGGATCTGCCCACGTTTTTTGTGGACGACTAACGGACTAACGGCCGGCTTAAGCAGCTCCGCTGTTAAAAAAGAAGCTGAAAATGACAGCTGTTAGAACAATGCAAACTAGCAGCAAACAGAACTCGTGCTAGTTTACTCTTGCGTCTGCCGAGAAAATCGCACACTCGTCGAGCGCGTTGCACACAAACGGAATGGCTGTCTCCCCCTCGCGCATCAGCAAAACCGTTGCCATAACAGCAGGCTTATTATTTTTTTTTATCAGAAGCATGGCCTACCAAGCACCCGGGGAGAAACTGGAGCTCATGACGCAATTCTCGTTTACCTGGGGGGTATACCAGCTGACATGGCCGTGGGCTAAGTCCCAGTCTGACCTTGGCTGAGCTTGAAGGTCAGATTTACGGAACCAGGAGTTTTCTGGGCTTGTACCTGGAGTAGTCGAGCTATCGCTGTAAAAGGGCTCGCTCACCGTGCACTTGAGCGCATGAGTTGCGACAACACCTGATCGCCCCGCTGCTACAGCGGTCAACGCGCCGAAATATACAGGGCGCAAATCTTCGGCGATTCAGGCGTCGCCGGCTTGACGAACCCGGCTGCGCGTATTTCCAATTGCTAGTAGATACAGCGCTCGACCGCTGGCGCCACGCTGCGCCGCTCGCGCGTACCATGTTTCTAGCCGCCGCCGTTGGAACGGAGGAGGCGTTGACGGTGAAAACGCTGGGCTGGTGGTGACTAGCCTGCTGTTGGGACCGGTGGTATTATAAACGCACCACTGTTTTGATGATCCAAATATAATCTCACTATCGGGGAGGGAGCAGTCTACCTGACTGGAGCAGTATTTGTTTATTTGGGGTGTTGCTACGCTGCGCTCCGCAACACCCCAACGACCGCCGCTTCGCTTCGGCGCCCGGCACCACGGCTGCCTCCGTGGCACCGGGGTTCAACCGACTGCGCTGGCAAACAGAGAGGAAAAAAAAGGAAAAGCGTGATATTAAGAAAAAAATTCTAGCCAAAGCGGGATTCCAACCCGCGTACGCATGATCCCGAAGCGAACGCCGTAACTACTCATCCATACAGCCACGCTTACAAGAATTGCATTCATGCGAGCCATATGATTGCGTTCGAGCGCCCTCGGCGAAAGAAACCACCTAGAAACGCGGTACGCGTGAGCGGCGCAGCGTGGCGCCAGCGGTCGAGCGCTGTATCTACTAGCAATTGGAGTGTTGCTACCCGGCTTCGCCGGTCGCTGCCTGGCACGCTGGAAACGCAAGACTATAAATGGCCCCGAAGGTAATCGTAACAGTGAGGTGCCGCCGCGTCGGAAGACAACTGTCGACGTTGAAGAGACGAATCGCAAGCGCTCCGTTCGGTGGACCAATGAGAGTGCCGACGCGCGTTAAGCACCATGCCAAGCCAAGCCAAGACGATGGCGAAAACTCGCGAGGCCTGTTTCGCCCAAATGGTGGTTCGCATCCTTCCTGCAAGGAGCCTGCAGAACGTGGAGCAACGTTTGGGACCATAGTGGAAGAGAGTCGCCGAACACAGATGCGTGACTCCCGAGGCTCCTGAAGAACACAGCTCGAGCGTCTCTAAAAGTTGGACGGCCAAGGAGACCCGTTGGACATCATAGTAATTTCGCGTGAAATGCGATCCGGATAAAATACGAATTAGGTCAACAATAACCATGAAAAATAGACAGAGACATATATAATCAACATTTATTCAGTATATAATTTGAACAACCACGTACGTCGACCTTGTCTTCTTTGGCAAGGACACGACTTTCTTTATTTTCCAGTTAGCCCGGTATTTACATTATCAGATCAGATTCATTAAGACTGCTCGCTGGGCTCTGTTTCAGAGGCAAAGTGCCCGCGCACTGCGTGCTAGTGGTTGGAGCTTGTTTGTAATTCTTAGATCCTTACATTAAAGGAGTGCACTTCCACGGTTATAGTTTCTAGACCTACTGCTGTTGGAGCCGAAGCTGCAGTACCTTGCTAAATGTAGCCTATATTAAGCAGCCATAAATGTTGTTCTGGTTGTTTCTTTGACTGCCGTTGAAATATTTCGCGAATATAGTAATTAAACTATAATACAAAAGCAGTAGCGACAAGAATTTCGGTCTGTGGGCAGGACATTTTAAACTAATACTAGTTATACAGCGAACCAGAAGTGCAGCGGCGACCACTGGCCCGTTCAGCTGCGCGGCGTAACAGTAACACTTGCAGGCTAGCGCCGCCAGTACATTAATTGTATTAATAGATTAGTTGGTTGGTGGAGGGGTTTGCTGCTGGCGGGTTTCATATTAAAGGACTATAAGAAAGCTGCGTCCCGTACGAGCCCTGTTTGAGCGTAGCGAGTGAACTCAGGATCTCTAAGATGGGTCTCACGCGGTGCATTTTCTATCGCGATCGAGTCCTACCGGGATAGAATTTTTTCGATCCAAATTGGCTCATTTGCGCAAGCTGAGGGAAGGAAGCTTATCGCGGTCGGAAAATTTTGGTCCCGGTCTGACTCGATCGTGGTGAAAAAATGCACCGTGTGACACTGGCATAAAAATTTCCATTCTCACAAACAAACCCCTGTCCTTGCTTACATATGGTCTATTTGTCAGTAAATCAACAAACTCCGCGTGAATTCCGCGTTAAACTGTTGCGATAGTGATAAGGGACCCGTGATGAAGAAAATCCGGCGTTGGCGGCGTTATCCGGCCAAGAAAATCATCTCGAACCACGCCGACCACGCAGGCCCTCCGCGTGGCGCAGAGGCGCTGGTGAACTAATTGAACTTCTCAAAGTAAAATGCGTCAGAGAAGTCGTAAAGTAAGACTTAACCACACCCTACATGCATGATAGCGTCGGATTGTAATTTGAATATACGAGAAAAAAAACATAATTATGTTACGCGGAAACATGAACACAAACCACTTTTCCAGCATTTCCAGCCGTAACTATACAGTATGTGAGAATTCTCTTGGTTTCTCAAACATGCAACGTGCATCATCATCTGCGGTGTATGTAGTACGTGTGGTGAACTATTTTGGCTGTATCAGTTTGAAACTCGACAACAGGCGTCTGTGAGTGGCTAGCGTGAATTGGAATATCTTCTCACAATCTGATCGCTTGTCCCGGCAACTAAAACACAAGAGTGCTCGTATACAGCCAACACAATGCGAACCAGGGACATCTAAGCACCGTCCGTTATAAACCATTCGCGCCAGCAACCGGTATCGTTCTCACGCAGTTCAATCCTAGTAGTATTAACATCTCTATGCTATGTCTTCATTAGCCTCCTGCGTGCGACCGATGGCGTTGCTCAACGTAGCGATGCACGGTGGTTAGGAAACCAGCATGATACCTTTAAATTTTGTGCTTCGGCATTCCTCTTTCGCCCTGTAAACTATTATTATCCAAAGGGGAGATCACATGGCTCTGACGTCTATGTGTAAGGACACAATTTCCGTAAAACGGGTGAGTGGGTCGTAAATAACGGGACGGACAAGACTCCAAAATATTGTTTTCATTCTCTTCTTTCGCTTAAAAAAACAAGAAAAAATACAATGAAAACACTGGCTAACGCCCCAATAGGACTTCGCATATGTTGCATTCGTAAAACAAATTTTGAGAAATACACAACCGATCTCAGAGGCTGATTGTAGGCTCAAAACGCAATATGACGGCGCCCATGTAAAGGCGGTTAATACAAAGTAAAGAACCTCTGCTCTCCAAGCCTCGCGCGCGGCAAGAACAAATGTACCGCAACTGAGCAGATCCTCGAGCTATTAGGCAGAAAATAAACAATCAGACAACGACCGCACCGAGGAACGTCACTGAGTGGGAAACACGACAGGCCGCTGCTTCCAAGGGATTGGCAAATAAAGAAGGTATGACGAAGAAGGTATGAAGGTATGAAGATATGACGAAGAAGGTATGCACGAAGCGAGAAAGAAGAGAATAAGACGGCTGACCATGATTTAATTTAGAAGCGGAAAGACTGGACAGCTTGGAACACACTTCTAGCACCGATTCTAGTGCAACCAACGTATACGCTGCAGGCGCGGATCCAGGGGGGATGTCCGGATGTCCTGACCCCCCCCCCCCCCCCCCCCCCTCAGATTTCTGCATCGCCCCCTCGCTGACATGGGGATGGCCCTGTCGCAAAAAAATATGGCCGCCAGCATTCTTGAAAAGTATTTTTCGCGAGTACCAGTGATATCAGCCATGTATAGAAGTAAAGCTAGCTCGCTCACAAGCTTAGTTGTATTCCGTCGGAGTGTGGTGTCGCGAAGTTGCCGTAGTTATTTTTTCTCATGAACACCTTGGACCTCCTGGCGCCGGCGGTGCCTTACTCGTCCCGTCGGTGGCGTCGAATGAACGAGGTTGCCAAGCACGCCGATGTCCGCGCGAGCGCCTTCGCCCCTGATCAACTTAGTTGCCCCTTGGGGTGTCATCGGTTGCCTCATTGGCTGTCATCGGTTCCGCGACCAACCTGCTTAATGAAAGAGATCACTTGCTGAAGTGTTCATATACAGTGTTTGTCCGAAAAGAAATGTCAGTGATTATATTGTGAAGCGACTAAACGTCGCAGCGCGCTAAGACCAGTTGGGATTGGTGGAAGGGGAAGTTAGCATACGCACGCGTGGTCGCTCAGTCGTCTGCGACAATCTGGAGAGTAAGCACAAGGTTTTTCGTCAACTCATTTTTATTTACCGTGCAAGCCGTAATGCAGCGCTTGTTGGAACAAAGGATTGCCATCGAGTTGTGTGTGAAACTCGGCAAGTCGGCAGTGGAAACTTTTCCAATGATAAAGACAGCTTTTGGTGATAATTGTTTGTCAGAACGTCAAGTTTACCGGGGGCACAACGCCTTTTTAGAAAGTTGTGAAGAGGTCAGCGATGAAGCCCACGCTGTACCGCCATCAACGACCATCAGCGACGAAAATGTGACGCGCGCGAGAGGTCTTTTGTACTCAGACCCTCGTTTGAGTGTCCGTTTAGTGGCACAGACAGTAAACATTCCAAAAAGCACCGTTCACGAGATTTTGACGAATAATTTTCAAATGCGAAAAGTGCGCGCGAAGACCTTGCGCAAAATATTAATGGACGACCAACAATCAAGCCGAGTTGAAACATGACAGGAGGTTTGGGACTTGTGCGAAAGTGACCCCCACGTTTTGAACAATGTCATCACAGGTGACAAGACTTTGGTGTTTGAATACGACCCCGAAACAAAAAAGGCAAAGTGCCAAGTGGCACAGCTTGGCGTCCCCTCGCCCCAAGAAGGCCAGAATTAGCAAGTCAAAGTTCAAGACCACGCTGATTGTGTTCTTTGACATCAGTGGTCTTGTCCACCATGAGTTTGTACCCCATGGCACAACCGTGAACGCCAAATTCTACGTGAAAGTGCTCAAGCGACTCAAACGAAGGATTCATCGCACCCGGCCTGATATCGGGGGCGATTGGAAACTTCACCATGACAACGCACCATGCAGCCTGCACCGCCTTCCTCGTGACCCGCTTCCTGGCCGATTGAAAGATGTCAACAGTTCCCCAGCCGCCCTACAGTCCCGACGTGGCTCTCCCAGGCTTCTTCTTCTTTCTGCACTTGAAAATTCCCATGAAAGGACATCAATTCGCGACAGTTGGCAAAGTCGAAGAGGCTTGCACCAAGGCTCTAAAGGACATTCCTGAGGAGGCCTACCGTGACGCCTTCGATGGTTGGAAATCTCGCTAGAACCAATGTAACGAAGCAGCAGGAGCCTATTTTGAAACATTTTATTGTGTTGTACCGATCTGATCAATAATTTCTTTTAATCGACTCACTGACATTACTTTTCGGACAAACCCTGTATAAATAACAACTAACAGCTAAACTAAGAACTACGCATGGGCAACTTTTTTAACTGTAGCACTCATTAATGTGATCACAGTTACACGTTGACAATATTCAGTACGAGTACAGTACCGTTCGTACGCTACAAGTTTTTCATTGTAACTTCGCAGTTTTATTGCCGTACATTAGGCATAGTAGGGTCAAAGCCGCTGGATCCGTTTATCTGAGTGGGTGTTCTCGCGGAGCAGGGCGAAGTCTCGAGCAGCGGCTGCGAAAGTGGGGGAGCGTGACGTCTGCGGTCAACGCCAGCGCGCGGGCCAAGGCTGGCGTCGCGCGGGAAACAAAACATGAAGATGCTGGCTCGCGCTCTCGGCTACTAGAACACATCGTTCTTCTTGTAGGTGGCGTCGTGAGTCTTCATACGCGGTGATTCGCATATCGTAAACAACAAGCGTAGTAGTTGCTGCGTTGGAGCTCCAAAGCAAACGAAGGTGTCTCAGCCGAACACAAAGAATCTCCTTAAGGAAATCAATGTGTCCCAACAAAACTCCAAAGACGGGCCCGTGCTTACGCATTTATAACGAACCTGCAACAGATCATCCCAAATTTTATTTTAAGAAACAATACAGGCTAGATATACCAGGTGTTCAAAATTAAGCATTATGGTTTTCTTAAAGTTAGCCACATGGGAGGCACGTGAAGAGCACCTGCGCAAATAAGTTATGTGGCCAGGGGGACACAAAGTAAGGTGATAATTATCGCTGTCAGCAGCCGAATTGACTAAAATTGAATAATTAACTTTTTATTGACTGCAGTAAGAAACACGACTGTCTCTAAGTTTTCAATACAAACATACCCACTTACTGCAGCCGACAAAAAATGATTGTTCAATTTTAGTTAATTGGACTGTTCACAGCTACTATTATCATCTCACTTTGTGACCCCTCTGGCTACATAACTTATCTGCACAGGTGGACTTCGCGTGCCTCCCAGTGCCTCATTTTAAGAAAAGCATAAAGCTTAGTTTTGAACACCCTGCATTATCAGGCACAGCCGCCAAGCACATGGTTGTATTGGGTATCGTCCTTTTCCTATAAGCTCGGAGAAACCGATATCTGGCTTCGCTACAGGTCTTTTTCGTCTTTCTGGGGTTTTACGTGCCAAAACCAGTTCTGATTATGAGGCACGCCGTAGTGGAAGGCTCCGGATTAATTTTTACCACCTAGGGTTTTTAACGTGCACTACAACGCAAGCACACAATTTCAACCTCCATCGAAATGCGGCCGCCGCGGCCGCGATTCGATCCCGCGATCTCGTGCTCAGCAGCGCAATGCCTGAGCTGACTGAGCCACCATTGTGGGCTACAGGTGTTTCTCTAGACGTATAAAACGCGGGTTTATCGTGAGCAGAAACGGTGAATTTCGATAAATAAGAAAGGCTACTATCATCATCATCATCATTGACAGAAGCTGACCACCCCCCCCCCTCCCCCCCCCCTCAGAAAAAACCTGGATCCGCCTCTGCGCTGCTCGCACGGTTTGGAGAAGGAGCAATGATCTCCAAAAGCGCTCACGTGTCATCTGAAGCTGTGGCTAAAGTTTCGCGTCGTCCCCCCGGTCACCGTCTACAATGTCCGCCGAAACAAAGGCTTGATGAGGTGGACCGGACGACGTGCACATTCATTGTAAACACTGAGGCAACAGAGGCAGCTGAGGCAAGCAATGGACGCGTCACCACGTGGTAAAACATGGCGGCGCCCGCAGCATTGCCATGAAAGGGGTCTATAAGAAAGCTGTGCCCCGCAGAAGTACTGCACTCACAATCTGTATAGTCTGTGACACCTTAAGAATAAAAAATATGGTTGATCCCTCTTATATAGGAATCGGTATAGAACACGAAAGTGAAACGTGTCTTCACAGAAGTAGTGTAATGTTTATTGCACATTGATATATAATGTCTATTGGTGTTTTGTGGCTAAAGCGCCCTTAGGCGTTGATGCACCCACGCTGACGCCTGGTGGCACGTCTTCTCCATCACGACTACCAACGTCGATGACCATGAGCAACCGTCGTGCATATGGAAGCTGCACTACGCTGCACACGCTAGCACAACGCGAAAGACGAAGCACGTAACTGACACACTAATACAACGCGCAAGACAAAGCACGTAACTGAATCGTCACCGAGTCAAATCAGCGCGTACAGCGCGTCGTAATTGCAGCCTCCGCGATCAACTTCAGAAACATTTTCAGAGCTAATAGACAGTTTTAGTTTAGCGTGGTTACCGGAATAGCGGGCGTACCGGAATAGCGGGATCGAAGTGCGCATGCGCAGAACGCTAACTGACCCATACCGTTTACCGTGCGCACGCTATTTCTCAGAGTTAACGTTACCGTGTTAGCGTGGTGTACGTAGTGTACGTAAAACATGGCGGCGGTCCCGGTCGCCCGCTTCGAACTGAATTTGGCGTTGTTTTTGTAGAATTCACTTCGTTCGTAGCAAATGACTGCGTAACCGGCTTTTGCTTAGTCTCATGCCGCTTCGCCGAGAGAGTGTTATGGCTAATCTTGAGGAATTTTCGAGATCGCTTCTCGTTTCGAACGCGCCTAAGCCTAACGAGAGAAATTTTTTTGAGATGCGAGCGCCATCTGTCGCTAAAGTCGGGAGATAGGCGCGACGACGGCATATGGCCTCTGAGATGGGAGAATTTCGGAGGCTATGGTAGACAGCTTGTACTGCTTGTCTGTTTCGTTGCAGATCGACGGACATGTGAAGTAAAAATACAACGCGCTCCTGGCTTCCATTGCGCTGCCTATCGCACTTTCCGGACGCACACACACATAGAATTAGGTGCCCTGTGTATGCGAAATTCAAAGCGTAATGGAATAGCGTCCCGCACGTAAACTACGCTATCACGCTATACTAAAACTCTCTTTCTGCAAAGTTCGTTTGCGGAACGGTAACGCTATTTCCCGTAACCCCGCTATTACGCTAACGCTAAACTAAAACTGTCTAATTGCGGAGGCCACGCTCCGCTGTGCTGAGTACGGTGAACGCCACCTAGGTGGCGTTGGTAGTGCTTCTTGATGCCAGCGTCCCTTCGAATGCTGGCATCGAGGCGTCGTAGTGCTGAAACCACCAAAGCGTTCACTGTCGGTGCGCGTTAGTGTCATAATGCAGTACTTCTCTTTTCTGCTCGTAGGCGGCGGCACCGCCCCGAGCAAGCGCGCGGGTACACGGAGGAGTGTTAGATATATAAGGCGCGTCTGTGTAGCTCTCTGCAAATGCGTTTGTGGCGCAATGGGTTAAACGCTCGGCGATCTATCGTCGCGGACCGAGAGGTCGTGGGTTCGATTTCCAAATTTTGCATGTTTGTGGAACTTTTTCTTCTGGTTTCTTTCTTTGTATTATGTTCGTGTACATTGTAAGAACGTCATTCCGTATTTCCGTATGACGTATTTCCGTGACGGAAATACGTCAGTGAAGTCTTGGTGGACCCCGGCATAAAACACTTTCGTGTTAAAAAAGAAGTTACACGCACGCTGTCCAAGTCTAGCACCATCTGCATAGATGCGCCAGCCAATAAGGTTCGTATATTTCCGTGACGTAAAGCAGTTTTGCGCGTTCAGAAATTTGAAGGACACTTAAGGTTCGCCTTCGAGAGCGGAACGCGATAACATTTAAACATCTCTGACTGCTTCTCACGCTTCCCGGCAACCTCAGCTTAGGCAAGCGTAATGGTTACCGGGGAACGCTGGCAACGAATGGTATGCACGAAGCGAGTTTACTGATAGAAACGCAGCATCTTGCGTGGGCCGATCACGGAGCTAGTGCACACCCAGGCAAAAAAAAAAAAAAAAAACACACACACACCAACACACACACACATAATTTTCATGTTTCTGTTATTGCTTCGCACTCTTAATATTTCAGTCTGAATATAAATTTAACATAAAAGGCATGCGCTGTCGGTGTTTTGTTTAATGACATTCGTTTGTGGGCTGTCATTCTCAAAATTCCGAAGAATAACTTTGTCAAGAATGTAAGACAAGGTATGAGCAAGTTTAGTGATAAAATGTTGTGGCAATATAACCGTATGTACCACATGTCATATAGTAAGGCGTGGCATAACATATACCTAAACATATACGCGAATTTTCGCTCACAGGATGCCGGCGCCCGACATTCGGAACCGGATTTTCTGCGACACGTGGCCCTTACCGCCATGACATTAAAATGGCTGTTCCTGTTCTCTCCGTTCAAATGTGTCTTTCTGTCACTGGTTTCAGGATGAAACCTGAAAGCCTCGGTAAATATTATCGGTGATCCTGATAGCTGTAGTCAGCCAAAGGTGATATTTGAGCTTGAAAGAACGACCTTTTAATTTCCAATTGGCCTAGCGTTTACATTAGCAGAGGAAAGTCAATAAGATGTGAGCGGACTCCACCAGGTGCACTGGCTTTCTTTCAGAGGTGAAGGGCAGGAGCACTGCGTTTTTGCGGGCGGAGCTCGCATTTAATTCTTAGGTTGTCACCGGCTATAGAACCTCGAATCCTTACCACGGCTGGTACGAAGCACACGTCTCGCGTTTGATTCCAAACGCGTGATCCTAGCTCTAGCCCAACCGTGTCTTTACAAACCAACAATAAAGTGTCTTATGAGGTGCAATGCCGTGTGTCGCAGTGACATCGCCATCACTCCTCAGGGAGCATAGCTACCCGAACTTCACGCTCGCCATGCTCTCTAAATTGCGCATGCGCGAAAAAAAACTGCACATAGGAACTCTTCTCTTCCTTGAAGATTCGTCTGTGTCTAGGTACTACTGAGGAGTTGTCGAGTTGCCGGTTTTGCTCTGTTCGTCCCTAGTGGAGCTCACTGCGCGCGAAGTCGTGTTGCGAGGGAAAATTTGGAGGTTTTTGCTCTTTGAATATCTGACTTTGCCTAGGTTCTACGGCGGAGAACTTCCTTTGCTCGTTTTGTATGCGTTTATCGCTAACGTTGGCCTCCGAGACTTGAGGTTTGTTTACGCGACGCTGGCTTCCCGCCGCCGGCGTTGGAACGGAGAACACGCTGGGCTGGTGGTGACTAGGTACAACTTTGGCTGTTGTTCAGGAATCGATAGTATTCCTAAATAAACGCGTCACTGTTTTGATGATCCAAATATAATCTCACTATCAGGGAGGGAGCTGTCTACCTGACTGGAGCAGTATTTGTTTATTTGGGGTGTTGCTACGCTGCGCTCCGCAACACCCCAACGACCGCCGCTTCGCGTCGGCGCCCGGCACGGCGGCTTTCCTGCGGCACCGGGGCACAAACGAGAGAAGTATCCGCTTGCGGAAGAGCGGGCGCTCGCATCGTCGCACTTTCACGGCAACCAACACAAAAAAAAAACTTACTGTGTCGGCGTCATTGTGGTCGCCTCAAAACACGCGCACCTTCATCCCGCCGTCTTGTTCCCCTTTTTCGCTGTGAGCGTGCCTACTTTCGTCGTTGAACACTTGAGCGACGCGGCTTTTCGGCAGCGAGGCGTGTAGCGTCGTCAACGGCCCGCGGGCACAACCCCTACCCGGGGCATGGAGTTTTCTATGACCCCGGGGGGACGGCGAGACGAGACCGCAAACGCGCATGCCGGCTAGCCTAGGGACAAACGCATACAAAGCGAGCAAAGGAAGTCCTCGACCGTAGTACCTAGGCAAAGTCAGATATTCAAGGAGCGACAACTCCTCAGTAGTACCTAGACACAGGCGAATCTTCGAGGAACAGAAATCCCTATGTGCAGTTTTTTTTATCGCGCATGCGCAGTTTAAAGAGTATCATGGCGAGCGTGAATTTCAGGTGCATAGCTCGCGCTGTTTGAGTACTGTGCCTAAAATATACTTATATTCTAGCCACTGTAGTTTGAGCATATGCCTATCGTTGGCGCTGCCGTGTTCGAGCGCAAGGCGGCGCTCGCCTCGCTATGAGCGCTTCGAAGCATGATCGCGAGCCTGGGCCCGAAGTCTTGCACTTGGACTGTTCGTATAAGAGCAGGTTGCAGCCACTCCTCATTCTGGGCTTATTATCTGCGAAGGCTCTCGCATAATCAAAAAAAAGAGCACTGACAAAAAAAAGATAAAAGAAAGTAGGCCCCGAAGTAGAGCAAAAGAAAGCCTCGGTTGGGAATCACTGCAGCAACGCAGGAAATATCTCAGAATGAAACTTTTTCACAATATATTCCACTCTAGAACAGATATAGACCCCGGGAAATATTTTTCCAAGCCTGACTATGTTTCTGAACGGCTGGACCATGAAAATAAGGTTAAAGAAATAGCCTGCAAAATTGAAGCGTTTAAAATGCCATTTTTTTTTTCCCAGAACCATAAGCCAATGGAACAAGTTACCATCCGATGTCGCAACGATTCTCTCAAACGATGTATGTTCAAACTCTATACGCCCACTGAAGTAAGATAGTGTTTTTGTGTGTATGTGCGAGTATGAAAGTGTTCCGGGTACATGTTTTGTTTTGCCTGCTTTACTGATGGGTAATTTGTTTCCATTGACGTCATATATGCGTAATCGCGTAGTTGCGCCCCGATCTCTGATTCAATACACAATTGTGTAGTTGAGTAGCACACGTCTAGGTGTCCTTGTAATCTGCTAAGGGGACTCTGGGGCAGAGTCCCCTTAGCAGATTACAGGGACACCTATACAGTTACTCTGCGCCAGAGTCTCCGTCTCCCTAAAGTCTCCCTAAAGGGCGCCTATACAGTTACTCTACGACGGGGTGAGGGGGAAGGCCTTGATTTCTGATTCAGTCTCTGAAGTGTTTTCGCTCATATCGGCTGTTATTTTTGAATCGCTGAGCACTTACAAGGCGGTAGCAGGATGTTATTAAGGAAAGGGCGATCTCTGTCTCACCTGGACAGGGGAACACCTTGCGGGTCCACGCGGTCGTCTTCCTCTCGAAGCGGCTCCATGTGGCTCAGGTCCCACATGCTCTCGCTCGAGCCGAGAGGTCGGAGGCCCAGGACCGAGTTGGGCTGCGGTTGATGGAAGATAAGATAATAAGATGTGTTTTTTATTACCCCATAAATACACTGATCTACATAAGAGTTGGAGATCCCAGGATAAAAGCTACATAACGGCAGCTTCTGACTAGTCCCTCCACCCTGTGAACTAGAGGCAGCAACATGGCAACACAGCCGTTACACATACTTGTGGCAAGAGAAAAAAAAAATCAAACTGCAAAAGCAAAATGTCACAACTTTGAACGGGTAAAAATACTTTTCAAGTGATCGAAAGAGAAAGCTTCTATTCACAAAAGCATTTGCAGTAATGTGTTTTTGAATAGACGACGTAGGTTTTCATAAGTTTGTTTGAATTTGTTCACTGTTGAGGGAAAACAGTTGGAAAGCGTTTGAAGGCAGTAATAAGTACGTGGGTGTGAAACTGACCAGTGTTTAGTGTATCGATTCAGGCGAAAAGCGGAATCCTGTCGCAACTGTGCAATGATTCTGATTTGAATAATAACCTCAATCATCTTATATTGACAAGAACATAAAGTTTATATTCGCAAAGATGGTCTACTCATTAAAGATTTAAACATCAGAAATACATCGGGATAAGGAGACGTTCGACACAGAGCTCGTCGTTCAGCGAGGCCCGTATAAGTGTCGAGCCAAGTGGAAGATCACGAGGTAGTTAGCTGATGGCCTATTGAAAATATTGCTCTGCTTACGTGGCAGTTATTCTCAATTTATCGTAAGACACCTGCTTGCTGAAACATTACACCGCGTGAAACTTAGCGCTACTATTCCAAGCTAACACACAGAAGCAAACACACGTTTGAATACCACATTTCAATACCTTTTAATCAAATTGATCATTCGTTACTGAACATCAGGCAAATAAAAATAGTCTGAAAAAAGCTGAGAATAGGTGTCAGTCAGTAATGGTCGGTATATTATGTGGCGTATCAGTCTTTGTATCTATTTCAGCACCTTGAGATTACAATTAAAGAAATTGAATAACGCAAGTCACAAATTTCCACCTACCTAATAATTTTGACGTACCAATTTTGTTTCTGAAGTATGCCGTAATCTCCAGCTGAAGTTTTTTCTCTTTTCATTGTTGTGCAGATCACGTTCATGCTTTTATGAAAACAATATGTGGAATGTGATTTTATCCCGTGTACACTGTGTTGTAATCTTTACTATACTCATCTGCTCCATTCACTCCTTGATTAACGAATCAACTGAATTTTGTCTAAAACAAATACAGTTCCAATAAAATTAAATGAATGTACGAACGTGTGAATAATAGACAAATTGATCCATAGACAGATAAGTATACTAAGGGATTTAATTATTGACTGATGCACCGCAGCTACATCTGCTCCTTACGTCATTCCTTCTGACCAAGTTTTTTGGTGCTGTCTCACTGGTCCTAAAGGTACCCTAAGTATTGCTGGCCAGAAGTACGATAGCTGCAGGCTAACTGATTTCCCGAAGCATAACTCTACATTGTTGATTGCTGTGCATTCGCACCGCTTAGCGTCAATAAAAAAGAACAATGCCGATCAGGATTACTTTACCGCCTGCTCTGTCATGATGGTCTAGCTCGCTTAACTAGCAGAAAGTGAGGATTGCTGACAGATTACGTTACTGAAGCCAAGCTTCTTGCCTTAAACGGACACAAAAAGTAACATCAAGTCAACGTTTGTTAGAACCATATCCTCATTCATTTCGCGGGAAGCCTAGAATAACTTATAAGCATGGAGGAAGGAAAGCGTAGGAGAGGCCCCGGCCAGCACGGACGTGTTGAAGAAAGTGTGGCGGAAGTCACGTGCTGTTTTTCGCTAAGGAGCACTGGACTGGTACCCCAGACGTCAACGTTGCCATAGTAACCGCGCTCCTGAAGGTCTCGCTGCTGCTCTAGACCGCTGAAAAGTGCGACAAGTTTTTTCAACCCGTGCCTTTCTCGCAGCACATTCTGTTCGCGAGACAAGCTGAGCGTGGTGTGAAGCTCGAAAGTTTTGTTTTGGGTCTGTGAGTGTGAGTGTCAGCTAGCAACAGAGACACTCAAGCAATCACGGTGCGGATCTTCGTAGTCTTCTTCAACGTGCCACGGAAAAACATACGAGCGCGTCTGCTTCACTAAAATTGCTACAGAAGTTTCGTAGGCTTTGTTCTGACGCGCGTCCGCAGCGCACACATCCGGCAGCTCGTAGCAATGCAAGTTCGAAGCTCGCGCCTACCTTCTCAGGCGAGCTGATTGGAGGAGCAAAGTGAGATGGCACACCAACATGGCTGCACTTCCGGCTTCAAAAACGGGGCGTCAATGCCTCTCTTGCCTTGTTTCTTAGCTCCATGCTTATAATTAAACAAAAATGAAAGGGGACCGTTCCTCTCCTGAATTCTGCGTCAGAACTTCAGCAACAGTGCGTCAGCGTGACGTCAAGGGTTTGGACGCACTTTCTCATATTTGGCTTGTTTTGGTGCCATAAGAGTCGTCGAAACTTGTCACTTCACTTTCTTTTTCACTCAGAGTATGATGTAAAGCCTTGTTTCTCGGTAAATAGCCAACTAGACCTGTGCAGGCACTGTGGAAGTCCTAGACATCAACGCGAGCTAGTACGCGTAACAGACGAAGGCGTCGCTTCGCGCCTTTCTGTTTTTGTCTTTCCCTGGCTTAAAAAGTGCCCTGTCACGGTTAGAGTGGCTGTGACGCTATTACACAAGCGGAATTTACTAATACAGCTTGAGTTAAGCGCAAATAAAGCTCCTGCCCTAGTGCGATTTTTTATTTATTTATTTATTTATTTATTTATTCAAAATACCCCTAAAGGCCCTCCAGTAGAGGGTATTACATAGGGGGGGGGGGGGGGGTTGGGGCGATAGCTGATCATACTGTTATAACACTTTATGACAAAAATGCAACACAAACTACAAAATATGCAGACACAACTTTGTGTAAAAAATATAAAAAAATAAATAAAAAAAATAAAAAAAATGAAAGTTCGGATAAAACGGAAGTAGCACAACATTAGCATACATTTGAACACTTGATACACCTGGAATTCCGAATACATAAGAGGCATTAACAAGAGAATAACTGCAAAAGAACATCGGATGGACAGCGAAGGCACCAGAAAAAGAAAAACAAAAGTATAGTTTTACATTGCGCAAACACGTCACATTCGGATATGCGTACGCAGCTTTTGTTGAAATTTATCGGGGTGAACTTCAGTAGCAATGTCTGATGATAGGTTATTCCAGTCAAGAATGGTTCTGGGTATAAATGATTGCGCGTAAAGAGCTGAGTGACACATTGGGCGTTTGACGCCCAATGTGTCATTCATATACTGCGACATAATCATTCATATACTGCGACATAATCTAGCACAACCGACTAACCGATTTTAATTAAGTTTGCCGCTTTAAGGGCAAAACACTGGGTACTTAAGATTGTAGGCTGTAAAAGTTTCATATAGAGGCTCAAATATTGTCACGCGGCACCTTGCGCATGGAGGCGACAACGGTGCAGCAGTGCCTTGAGTGCAAAGACGAGGTTGTGGAGAAGCCTCCTGCAGCTTGACAGCAGTGCACCTAATGTGTGAACAGTGTTAATACACTCTTGCTTCCTGTTTACGCATGCGCAATCTCCGTATCAATATTCACCAAAATATTGCCAAAATTTTGTAAAATTTTTAAGAAGTTGAAGCGCAAAGTCAACAACTTCACAACTCTGCACCAGGAACAGGCATCACAACTCTGGCAATCTGTGTATCTGATGAATTGTCCGAAGGCACGAAATATGATGTAATTTACGTCTGGCGTGAAACGGTTACGTTGTTCAAACGAGAGACTGAGGGAAACCGAGGGGCTCGATTTTTGCTAATCATGACCACATAAAGCCAACCGACAATGAAGTCAAGAAAGGCACGGAGTTAATTAGCTGTGGTTGAAATCGAAGTGTAGAAAATAGTGAAGAAAAGAGAAATTAAAGCGGACGAAAAGACAAGTTGCCGTCGGTGGAAGCCGAACACACAATTTCTGCATTACAAAAATGCCCAAGATAGTGGCTGGATTGATAGCCGTCGCCGTAGCACAATTGGTAACGCGACGCACGCGCAATGCGGAGGTTGTGGGTTCGGATCCTATCGTCGGCAAGATATCTTTTTCATGCACTTTCATATCCCTTTTCTTCATTATTTTCTACATTTCAATTTGAATCACAGCTAATTTTCCTCTATGTTCTTCTTGGCTTCATTTTTCGTTGGCTTTATGTGATTACATTGTTTGCGTGAGGTAGTAAGACAGCTGCGTGTGGTTCTGTATCTCGTGGAGCATACTCACCCGGTAAGGGTTCACGTTCAGGTGTTTCATGACGGAGTCTCGACCCGTGCTCAGGTCTTGGATTTCTTGCTGGTAGATGCGATACAGTTCGTTCAGTTCTCTGGTGGCTTGGGCTGTTGGAAGGCGACGACAAAAGAAGCAGTCGATATGATGATATATAGTTTTGACCTGTCCGTCAAGAACACCACAGTTCACGAAATTGACGGAGTATTAGCACGCCGGAGAGCTAGACGCGCGAGGCAGCATTGGTACCGCCACTTGCGATGCTGACGGCAGCTAGAGCTCGCAGAAATTCGATGACCGTGATCTACCTATTTGCTGGGTCAGTTGCAACAATCGCAACGTAGTTGTTGACTTTTGAATATTTTTATAGTTTCTACGAAAACAGTGATGCAACGCAAAAACGTTCCCATGGTTTTGCTGGTGAGGCAAAAGTCGCTAGACGGCGCTACCAGTCATACCTTTGCCATATAAGTAGTTTGTGCTGCGGCGTTCCTTAAACTGCAACGTCTGTAAACTTTAATACGCGGTGTACAAACGTAACCAGCCCAGCGATACCTCGCTCAAGGTAACGGAGGCGAAACTAGAAGCCCGTAAGTTTATCATTAATTTTGTACTGAATGCGCTGCAAACGATTGTAAGAGCCGGAAACACACCATGGCCACCACACTTCGGACACCACCTATACCGTGTACTAGTGGCTTGGGCTGTTGGAAATCGACGACAAAAGAAGCTGGTGTGACGATGATATACAGATATAGCCGGCCCTTAAGCGTATTACTATTTGACATGTCGGAGAGGCAGTTGTACGAAGCAGCACTGGTAGTGCCATCTTGTGACAGTGACGTCAACAAGAGCACACTGAAGTACAGTTTGCAATGACCGTGCTCCGCCTACTGGCTGGTGCAATGCATACGAAGCAACAACTATTAGCATATGGTGGATTTCTGTTTGTTTTACCCTTTTTGAGAGTACAATGCTGACGCACCACAAAGATGTTTCCAAGGCAATGCGGCTGAAGCGAACGCCAGAAGAGGGCGCTACGAGCCGTGCCACTGCCACATACATGCCTGCTGTGTTACTGCATTCGGTAAACTGAACCACCCGTACACTGCTTTATGTGTAGGACAGTTTAAATTAGCACTCGAGATAAGCACGTTCAGCTTCTTTAGGTCGCAAAAGAAAGTGAAAGTAAGATTTCGAGGTAGTTTTCGCAGCCAAAAACTCACCATTTCTCGCTTTTCGTCGTCGCATTCCGGAAGACAGTTCTGTCCGACAGGGAAAAAGAAAAGAAGATGAGACAGGCTTTCTTGGGCAATGTCACAAGGATGCTTGCTCAGCCGTTGAAGAGATTTGAAGAAAAACAATTTGTTAAGGTAAATTTATATTTATTAGTTATTTTTGTTTTTTTTTATTCTTTTCGGATTACCTCAGTTGTTTTCAGGGTATTACTAATCACCTTCTAATTCCAGCCGCATCCAGTAACAATTGACAACATCGAACAGGGACGAGTTGTCGTCCATATCTGAAGCTTTGTTGTTAATACTGCGCACTCTTGCAACATAATGCCATACCAACTAGAGCAATATGGCACCATTCAAATGGTGGCTTTAAGAGGAAGCTTTAACTCACTGTCAACTCTGACTTCAACATTGAAATTTTTCGTAAAAGGCAAAAAGCATTCTCTTACGAGACAACTGATGCAGCGATTTGAATAAAATGTGTTTCCCTTGAGAACGAAAGTACAGTTCCAGTGACTCCATAGGAAGCGTAGTTTTTTTCACATAGGGACTGAATTACAAATCCGTAATTCTGCATCAACAACAAATAACGCAGTTGTGTAAATTTCATCTGTTAGAACATCAAAAGAGGCCGAATTCGGTATGTGAGCTTACAGCTTATGTGGAATTGTTACAATGTCTAGGGGGGCTTAGTAAAACTCCTACATACAAATTAGTGGCACATTCAAGAATCTAGTACACAATGCGTCAGCTTTGTCCGCTTTTTTAGATGTATTGGCACAGTTATTAGAGATGGCACAGGTTAAAGAATTGTGTTATCGTTTTATTGCTAATTTACAGAGTCGCAAACTTGATCCCTGAGGAATTTTCAAATTTACAAACTTTCAGTAATTTTTGTAAAAAGGTTGATGACCAAATTAAAAAAAAACGGTTCATTAGACAAACTACTTCTATTGAATACAACAAACCTCATCACATTTGGTGCAGTGGTTGCGAGAAAAAGATTTCTCCGTTTCCTTTTATTTAAGTAGCAATCCCTGAGCTAAAGCTTCCTACTAATGAAGGAAAAGAAGGAGAGTTCGGCCGGGAGAGCGTGTCTCGAGCCGGCTACTCCTCATTGGGGTAAGGGAGACAGACAGGGAAAGGGTGCAGGTGTTAATGCAATAGTACACAGAACTATATTTGTACATTGCAGTTCTAATAAAAATGTATTGATTAGGTTGGGAGTCCCTTGGGGGTTGAAGAAATGAGCATACAAGTTTAGCAAATAGAGTTCTCTTGCATATGTGCCGACAGTTTGGAGACAATTACCTTAGACGCAGCAAACATTACACTTTTCATTTAGTCCCATTACTTCTTATAAAAGATCACATTTTCACGCTTACTGGCAGCCAGTGTTCTTTGCTTTAAATTCACAGCCACCAGGGCTTCGAAGTGTTCATGTTTTAGTTTGCCCTAATCTGACATCGATCTTAGGATTAGGTGGAGCGACTAGATTAGGAAATTTGGAGACATAGGATTGTCGCAACTGACAAATTAAGAAGGTAATTGGCGATTGCTGGGAAAGACGTTCGACTGAACTGGGCATAAACCAGACTGATCTTTATGATAATGATGATGATCGATGATAGTGATAGTAACGTTTCTCATAGGCGACGGCAACGAGAGTATGGCGAACACCAAATCTGAAATGTGCTGCTTTCACAGTCACCATGAGAAGGTTTCCGAACACACAGGGCCCTTTCAGCCTCACGTAACTCCCAAAAATTTATGCAGCCTACAGAAATTATACGTGTTTTCCCGTTATGTCTACAGGTCGCGTTTCTGTCCCTCCATGTGGTTCACAGAACCAGCACGGGTGCAAGCAGAAAGCACGATATGAAACGCGCAGAATCATAAAACACGTACCGTCAATGAGCACCTTCTGCTTGCCGATAATCTCGTCACACAGCAACCGCTGACGGTCGTACCGCACTATCATCAGGTCCCGCTGCCTCAGCTCGTGCTCCCTGATCAGTTGGTCGGTCTGCATCTCGATCTCTAATTGACAGCTCCGGTCAAGGAGAATGAATTATTCTGAGCCCTTTCGCTTATTCACAAAAAGAAAAAAACTTATCCTGCATACTTAAGAACCAAGTTAAGACCACATGCAATGAAGCCACTAAAGGCATGGGAAAATTTCGTTATCTTTTTTTCATGATACTGAAATGTATAGATTACTATCAATAAAGGCTAAATCTGATATAAGCTTTGATATATTCTTAAAAGGCTAGAGGTTGCTCCTACACGTGCCCTCAGTACAACAAGCTCTGCTTCCTTTTTTTTCTTTTCTTTTTGAAGAGCAGCTCCTTGCCCATAACATCACTCTTTCCCCTGCTCTTTGAGCTGCACAGCAAACTTCATAAACCATCTTCCATGGTAAAAGCTAGTGACAGTTTTTATTGCGATAGCAATCATATGGACACTCAAGGCGAATTTTCACCGTCATGTTTCGTAATAGCTTTGAATATGTATGCTTCATGTTCATCTATGTTGTATACGCAAGATAGATGCTACACTGTTCAACCGCTAAAACTGCTCAAACCAGGTCTTATGTTGTTGGTTCACCGTCATGTTTCGTAATAGCTTTGAATATGTATGCTTCATGTTCATCTATGTTGTATACGCAAGATAGATGCTACACTGTTCAACCGCTAAAACTGCTCAAACCAGGTCTTATGTTGTTGGCCTAATAAAAGCTCAAAATTTTTGAAAAATTGCAGCCCGAAAACAAAACAATCAGACAATACGTTCATAGCGCATGCATTTACCTTAAAGTTTCTCTGACTACCCGCGCGTGAAAAAAGTCAGAAATAATATTAGTGCTCACAATCTGAAAGTGATGTAATTTCACTGGCGCCCTTCCTTACAAGCAATGCAGTGGCGCCTGTGTTATGCCATTACAACCCCTTCACGTCGTGAAGCATATGAGGGCGCCAGATATATTCATGCGTTAGCATTAGGAGTGCCCCAACGGAAAAATTAGTATGTGTAGGAAGTGTCGGAAACCGGTCACGTGGTAGATGTAGAGTGGGGATCAAATATCCTAAAATAGTCTATATATATATATATATATATATATATATATATATATATATATATATATATATATATATATATATGCGTAGTTAGAACACCCTCCGAGGAGTCAAAGCGCAACGTTGAACTTTTATCGCTGTTGCTGCTTTGCCAGACAGCCAATTAAAAAAAACAAAAAAAACTTTCTATAACCCACGCCTTATGTCATACTTTCTAGCGGTTTTTAAGGAAATAATATAAAAACTAAAGGAAGTAGTCATGAAATAGATAGATAAGGCAATTTGCCTACAGTTTTTGCCTATTCAGGACATCTGGCAGTAAACGTAAGTTAGAAGTTATCACCTCTCCCGTTCGTGTTCCTTCGTGCTTTTTTGTAGATTCTGCGCTAAAACAGTAATAAACTAGCCCAAATAAACGCTTTGCTTTGCCTACAGTGGCAGATGAACCCACAACCTCTGAGTGACACGCGCGTGGAACGCTCTCTAGCGATTGAACGACGTCGGTGGCCGTATTTCTGTTCAATTCATTTGCTGTTTGTGAAACAAGCCTAACCCTTGAAGTGTTAGCTAGTGCCACTCACGTCCACAACGCGAATGTGAGGCAGCACGTATAGTACAGGCGTCACGTGGGACTTAACCAAAGGAATAAGCAATTGGCCGATATGAAGTTTCTTCAAGACATCAAGTCTAGCAAAGTCCAGAGCCTTGCTACGAAATCAGCGAGAGGAGCAAGGGGAACCGAACGGTCATTTTTTTTTTGCCAGTGACGACCACACGAACCCAAGAGATAATGAAATGAAGAAAACATACACATGTCTAAATGAATGGAGTGTTCTCTTAAATTGAAATGTCGAATAAATAAGGAAATTTCATATGAAAGCAGAAGAAAGACAACTTGCCGCTGGTGGGATTAGAGCTCACAACTTCATCATGACCCACTGCGAATTCAACTCGGTGGTTGTTCCGCCGTCAATTTCGTTAGATGTCTCGGAACACGAAAGCTATCCCTGAAAATGTTAGACTGCGCCATTCCCTAGAATAGCGCTGGCTGTGGAACAACCTTCAATCGTAGGTGAAACGTCGAACATGGCCTCAGAAGCAGGAAAACTGACCTATAAACAATAAACCTCAAAGAATTGAAGCTGTCAGAAACAAGACCCTTCGTTTTGTTGGTCATACGTTGTCCTTTGGTTTCATATAATTATTACTAAAGATTGATCGTCTGGGTTTCCCTGATTCTTGTTACATAAGAATGTTTGTAATTGACAATGGTGTGTGCCCTTGGTGGTGATCGTAGGCGCGATTGCCGATTTCGAGTGTCACAGATGTAACAAAAATTTTGATCGCGCGAGTCCTAGTCTGTTCGCAGTGCGACTTGCAATCTACCTAGCGTCAAAATTGCGATCGTGTTGCAACTATAATTTTTTAGTAAAATAAAATTATAAACTGCGCGATTTCTTGCGTGTTTTTGGCGATAGATAGGTACATAAAATATGTTGATGTCCTCTCCGCAACGTTAAATTGTCAATTGGATCAAAAGGTGACATGCGGGGAAATGAATGTCTGACTGCAATTAAGCAGCTACAGTGTGACTCTGCTCATACGAGATGATTCCACGTGTCGACGAATTGGGAACGCAGCTTGTGCAGCTAAACATTATTTTGTTCTGAACACGTGCTTCGCATGCCATAAAAGCTACTGTGAATTGATTGTGCCAAAGGATACTTTCCACTTCGAGTTTGTGGACTTGGGTGAGTAACCTGAGGAGTTCACGCTGCTCTTCAGAACTCGCCACGTTCGGTAAATTCTGGAAAAAAAAGGGTAAAGGCAAGAAAATTTTAATCTTGCGAATGCCAAGAAGCGTGGTTTCGAAGTGATTTCAATCAATCAAATCAATATTCTATTGATAATTAGTAATTTAGCATCGCCGTTCATTTGAATAATGATCTAAGCAATCAAAGCTATCTTAACGAGTCATAAGGTATCTCTAATTAAGCAAATCAATCAATCAGTCAATGAATCGCCTAACTTCAGTCCTACTGGAACTCTTTGTTAAGAGTAGGAAACCATAAGTCAAGCTTGTGACAGCGCACTTCAGGTCCTGCAGGAGCGATATGAACACGTGCGAGAAATAAAGCAGTGACTTCTCACCGCTGCTCATCGGAACTGGTGCAATAATTACGACTCGTTCATGGGCTAATTGGTTCACTACGCTGAGTGAATTGTGCGCGACCTAGACAAGGACGAACGCCAGACAAGTTAGGTCAGTCGAAGGCACCTCTGTGAGCTTGTATGTGTGTTCCCTAGCCTCTTCAAACTCCTTCTCAACGTCCTCGCGCATGGCAAGGAACTTCTGCTGCTCGCCCTGTATGTACTCGATATCCTCCCAGGCTTGTCGGATGTAGCCTGGTTCCTCTTCAGGTGAACCTGTGGAAGGACCGGAAGTGCACCATTAAGACAAACTATATAGCACCCTCATGGAGGAAGGAAATACTCGCAGAATTATTATAGTGCGTTTTTTTAACAACACCGAATTTCCCGTGGCAGATAGCACAATTCTAACCCTTCATCTAAATTACTCTATGTGGCGGTCATTACTTCCACGAGAAATCAAAATGCTTAATTGAATAAGTAACCTAATTACGCTTACCAACTTTTTATTTGATGGCCTCACAGCACACGTTTCAATCTACGAATTATAGCCGCTGAGTTCGCAAGGCGGCAACACTTGGAACGAATTGTCAGGACTGCACAACTTTCGAGATATTAATATAAAAAAATTAAATTGCGGGGTTTTACCTGCCAAAACCACGATCTGATTATGAGGCACGCCGTAGTAGGGGACTCCTGAAATTTGGACCATCTGGGGTTCTTTAACGTGCACCTAAATCTAAGTACATGGGTGTTTTCGCATTTCGCCCCCGTCGAAATGCGGCCGCCGTGGCCGGAATTCGATCCCGCGACCTCGTGCTCAGCAGCCCAACACCACAGCCACTGAGCAACCACGGCGGGTGAGATATTAATCTCGAAGCTTTTGTAAGAAAGCGCTGGTTTTATGCGTTGAAGCACAAAAGTAACTGAAACACCAACGCATTTCCTCGGACACTCTGGAAATTAATATCTTGAAACTGGTGCAGGTCCAGAGAATTCGTTCCAAGTGGATACGGTTTGCGAACTCAGCGGCTATAATTCATAGATTAAAATATGTGTCGTAAAGTAAATAATCAAAAAGGTAATTAGAGTGATTATGTTATTTACTCGATTAAGCATTTCGATTTCTCGTACAAGTAATGACCGCCTCTTCGCGCAATTTAGATCAAAAGTATAATTGTGCTATCTGCCAGGGGCAATTAAAAAAAAAACTGTTGCAGCTAAAGGAAGAAAACCACCCTGCATAACCAGCCTGAGGAAAAGCTCCCGATAGCGCCCATGCAATGAAATCGGTAACCACAAGGGTGCCACCTTGTTGCTACTCTGTGCAGGCTCACAGGCGTAGACGACGAGATACGATTCAGACGAGACGCGCCACCAACGCGATCCCTCGCATCCCTCGGTATGGTGGCGCCATCTAGCTAGTTTAGGCTCCCGCCAGTCCATTCTTTCACGCACCGTAAGTTTTACATCGAAATTTTCGAAACAGCCAACGGGTGTTTCTAAAAAAGTATACGCAATGAACTTTACACGATATCCATAGGTATGTGCTTCTTTTAAATACTTATTGCATCATATGTTGATGATTTTTAACGCTACAAAATTGTAAGGTTGCAATGTCTTTATGGTTGTCAGTATTTTTTCACTCCACTTTTCCTCTAGAGTCAGTATACTAATTTCATGGAAATGCCCAAAGATACCCCACCCCCTATTTTGGGAATAAACTAGGAGTGAGCATTGCGCCACACAGCCTCACAGTGTAGGCACAACACGTGACTTCTGAGACTCGGCGTATTGGTCGAGAATGTATCGTTCCTGGTACTTTTTTTTAATCTAAGCGCCACTGCTCGGCAGCCTTGCAACAGTTCCATAGCTCTGCTTGGGCAGTGGAGACACTAAAACCTACCGCGCGCTCTATCGTGGCGATCACGTGTTGGGCTGACTTGTGTGGCTTCAGTCGCATTGCGCAACGGCCCTTTCTTCCTCCATGGGTGGCCGAGTGCTCAATAACCAGACGCCGAGACCGCGAACTACCTATTTATTAGAATTTAGGCCGCCCCCGATTCTAAGGCAACCACCGAAATTCGCAAAGCCAGAAAAACGAAAAAAAAAAAAAAACTACCCCGAATGGAATCAAGCCAAGATAATAGCAAAACAAACAACAGCTACAAAACTAAAACCACAATTATCATTAAGAGGAAGTTTAAGCGCAGGGCCAACACTGATTTCCCTATTCTAATACACGTAAAACGCAGAAACACTTTTCAAAAAAAAAAAAAAAAACACTGGGCCAATGGGAATAAAGATTGCTACATTTGAGAAAGATAGATTAATTCCGAGAACTGTAGTAAGCAAAATTGTTATTCTACGCATAACACTTTTTTAAATTATCGGAATGCACCAAGCTTAAGAAAAAGAAGGAAATAGAAGCACTAAGTTTACAAATGTGTAACTGTAGACCCAACAACGCACACTGCGGTTTTGTGAATTGAATCTATGAGTGCAAATCAGCTCACCAAAAGTCATGTCTCAATTTATAGATTACGCGAAATTGGTACGATATTTACAAGGGTCTTGCAAAATTCCCACTCAAAGATTATCGGCATATTTCAGGTCAGTGTATTTACACCAGTTTTGTTCACTTCAGACGTTCTATTAGGTGCAGTTTGCGAAATTGTGATATAGCATTTTTTTCGCTGAGTTCTAGGGTTCTAACATTGGAGGGTCGTGAAGCTGACGAGTGCCGCCCGCCCCCGGCAAGTTGAGCAGGAGAAGCTGGACCATGGACAAGTACAACTCGCTTCTGGCGACATTGGCACAAACAGCTACAGCAAGTATGCCTCGGACATGGTAGCTAAAAGCTTAATAAGCTAGCGTCCCGACAAAATGTCTTCTTGCAGTCTTAACAACGTTGTCGTAGTATGGGGTCGTCAACAAAGGACATCGTGCACTGTTTATTTGCGACGTTAATCGCTTCTCCATATACTTGCCTTCGCTTTCCGTCGCTTCATACTTGACCTTCTGGGTCTCCCATCTAAGAAAGAAAGAAAAAAAAAAAAACAAGGGTGTCGGTCAGTCACAATGAACCTGCCGGGAACATTAGTTTGCACAGGCGTATCGAACAGTGGAAACACAACGGTGGCCTTTATGTACCCGCACGCCGCGTTGTCTTCTACGCGGCCGCTTCCAGTCATGGCACCGGTCGATACGTGGCCATTACATTAGTGCTCGCGCTTTTATGCCCGTCGCTATAGCGCATATTGCTAGGACAAAGAGGAACTCCGCTTTCGACTAAAGGTCACTCTGCGCGGTCACCGCAGAAACTGCCACAGGCGAAAGAAAGAAAGCGGGAATGCTTACTGGTTGATGACGATGCTGAGCTTTTCAAGGTCGGTGCTTAGCGCTAGCAAGAAGTTGTCGATCTCCATCATCTTGCGCCTGTTTGGAGTAGACAGAGAGATAGAATCGCGGTGAGCTTACAACTCGGCAATGATGACAGTAATGTGTTTTTAGCTTGTCCGTAAACGTACAGTCGACTCCGGTTAATCCGACTTCTCGCTTAATTTGAACGCACTGTAATGTCACCGTGAGAAACCGTACATTGATATGGAACAGAAATTTGGTTAGTTCGAACGCAAAAGCATATCTGTTCGGGTAATTCAAACTCCTACTGGGGCCCTCTTATGCACGTAGCGGTTACTAAAAGATTGAAAACACAAAAAATTCTGCAGACGTGGCGCTAGTAATTCCCTAGGTGACGTCAGCGACGGCAGCAAATTGTCCTACAGTGATGATGTGCTGTGCCGTGGGCGATGTCTATTTTGACGGTTTAGTCAGCGCCGTCGATAGTGTTGAGTTCTGTGGGCCACTGAGCGGCGACGTCTTCTATAGTTATTTTCAGGTGCGGATAGAGATGTTTGTCAAGGGGAGGAGCTCTAGATTGTGATTCATTATGACGATGACTGCACGGATGCTTACGATCAGTAATACTACTACTGTTGATAGTAATAATAATTTTATTTGCATTCGCACGGATCAGTGAAAAGCACCATGTCAGCCTCTCACCCCCTCCCCCACCGTATTTTTTTCTTTTTTTGCCTTGCAGGTTGGTGGGGAGAACCGAGTCGGAGATCCGCGCCCGCTTTCTTTACGGCGAGTATTTCATGTGCGGGCGAGTTCGCTTTAATAATCATTCAACCTTTCTTATATCCCCACAGCAACAGAACAATAATAGCTGGGAAGAAGGGCCTCATGAGTTTGTCGCGTGCCGTACGTTGGCGCTGCGCACACAAGTTTAAAGGTGGAGGGGTGGCGTCAGGACATCCAGACAGCCCCTTTATATCCGCGCATGGTTATTCTAATACTGTTTTGAAATGGTCCATCGATTACGACAGACCACTAAAAGCAAAAGAAATTGAATGAGTTCTTTTTGCTGCCGTTTGTTAATTCGAGCTTTCGGATAACTCGATCAAAACTGTGCTCATGTTCATGACTATGACGTCTACCATCATCCTTTAGTGTTTTCATGACTTGGTACCCACGTCCGAACCCATTTAAGTGGTTTTTGAGTGTTAATTTTTTTGGTGATCATTGTCATTTTTGCTGAGTCATGCTCATGACTATGACTTCTACCACCATCCTTTAGTGTTTCCTTTTTTGCTGAGTCATTGTCATTTTTGCTGAGTCATGCTCATGACTATGATTCCTACCATTATCCTGTAGTATTTCCTTCACTTAGTGCCCACGTCCGAACCGATTCCAGTGGTTTTTCAGTGTTAATCCTTTTTCGCTGAGTCATTGTCATTTTTGCTCAGTGATGCTGATGATTATGACTTATACCATTATCTTTTAGTGTTTCCATTACTTGGTACCCTCGTCAAAACACATTTCAGTGGTTTTTGACAGTTAATCTTTTTTCGCTGAGTCATTGTCATTTCTGCTGAGTCATGCTCATGACTGTGATTTCTACCATCATCCTTTAGTGTTTCCTTCACTTGGTGCTGACGTCCGAACCCATTCCAGTGGTTCTTGAGTGTTAATCTATTTTGCTGAGTCATTGTCATTTCAGGCGACGGTTTCATGACCTACATGACACGCATGTCATGCCATTGATGTTATGACCTATCACTTATGTTCGTAATACACTGATATCATACTATGCCAACTTTGGTACCTACTAAGTTACCGAAACGACCATGAGAGCACCAAGACGGTGGCGTCTGTTTCATGACCTAGATGACACGCACATCATGACATTCCTATCACTTATGTTTGTCATACCCTCTTCTCATACTATGTCAATTTCGGTACATACCAAGTTAACAATACGACCATGAGTGCACCAAGGCGTAGGTGGCTAGATAGATAGAGAGATAGATAGATAGATAGTGTGAAAGTGGCAAATGTTCGCCTTAAAAAACTGCAGGTAAGTTTAAGCACCTGAGTAGACCAAAGGAGATAGGCTTGTTAGTAATCATAAAATACAGACCTTGTAGCGAAACAGACAAGTCTATATGCGTATACCAAATGAACAAGGGTCTGCAAGAATTGTAAGGGCATGAAGTGTCTGAATTGGCTTTAATAGGAGTACATCACCAGTTTTATTACTCTAAACTACCGCTAGTCGATCCATGAACAGCCACGTTTATGAAAAAAAATATGTGTAGCCGCTGCTTAAGAGGCGCCACCTTGCTCACGCGTTTTGTGCAAGTCTCGTGTGATAAAGCCTTCATGCAATTCTGTACTACTTCATAGTGCTGCTGCTACTGATATTATTCCTTTACTGTGCCACTTATTCATGCAGTGCTAGTGCTACTGCTCCTATGAAGAGCTACGTCCAGGCAGGATACCATATAGGTGCTGGTTCGTAGGTATATCATCATCATCGTCGTCATCATCAGCCTATATTTATGTTCACTGCAGGACGAAGGCCTCTCCCTGCGATCTCCAATTACCCCTGTCTTGCGCTAGCTGATTCCAACTTGCGCCTTCAAATTTCGTAACTTCGTCGCCCCACCTAGTTTTCTGCCGTCCTCGACTGCGCTTCCCTTCTCTTGGTATCCATTCTGTAACTCTATTGGTCCACCGGTCATCCATCCTGCACATTACATGGCCTGCATAGCTTCATTTTTTTCTCCTAATGTCAGTTAGAGAATCGGCTATCCCCATTTGCCTTCCCATCCACACCGCTCTCTTCCTGTCTCTTAACTTTAGTCCTAAGATTTTTCGTTCCATCGCTCTTTGTGCGGTCTTTGACTTGTTCTCGAGCTTCTTTGTTAACCTCCAAGTTTCTGCGCCATATGTTACAACCGGTAGAATGCAATGATTGTGCACTTTTCTTTTCAACGACAGTGGTAAGCTCCCAGTCAGGATTTGGCAATCCCTGCCGTATGCACTCCAGCCCAGTTTTATTCTTCTGTAAATTTGTTTCTCATGGTCACGGTCCCCTGTGTATAATTGACCTAGATAAACGTACTGCTTTACAGACTCTAGAGGCTGACTGGCGATCCTGAATTTTGTTCCCTTGCCAGGCTATTGAAAATTATGTTTGTCTTCTGCATATTGATCTTCAACCCCACTCTTACACTTTCTCGGTTAAGGTCCTGAATGATTTGCTGTAATTCGTCCTCATTGTTTCTGAATAGGACAATGTCATCTGCAAACCGAAGGTTGCTGATATATTCGTCGTTGATCCTCACTCCTAAGCCGTCCAACTCTATGAGCTTGAACACTTCTTCTAAGCATGCAGTGAATAGCATTGGAGAGATTGTATCTCCTTGCCTGACCCCTTTCTTGATAGGTAACTTTCCAATTTGCATGTGGAGAACCAAGGTAGCTGTGGAATTTTTGGTTCTTCACAAGAAAAGGGGAAAGGTATATACTCAGGTATATATTCCGTATCATATACCAGGTAACGCTAAAAGCCACGCGAGAAGTGTCGGTCATATATAGAAGTCTCACTCCGTGCCTTTCGCTTAGCAGTTTATTTCACTTGCGACGAATGCGATGGAATAAATACCTAAATAGTGCAATTAAAGCTAATGGACGTAGGGTTACGTAAAATGGCGTATTCAGTCAATCTGTTCCGCGGAAGTACGCAAGATGAAGGCACGTTCATGAGCGGAAGAAATTGTCATCCACCTGACCGTAGCACTAAGCTATATAAAGGAAGCTGATACAGATTTCTCGGAAAGAAAGCATCGCAGTCGATTGAAAAATTCGTCCTAGTCCGTTAATCGAACACAGTACCAACGCCTTGTAACCGACGCGGTCGCTCTGCCATCTGAGCCAACCGCGAGGCACGCAGATCGTAATGGAGCCTGAATATCGCAAATCAGTTCTGTGGAAGCCCGCAAGATGGAGCAATATTTCCGAACAAGTCCTACTGACCTTAAAGATGCGCTTGAATTGGAAGCGGATGGAAAGATTAACTGGTCAGATACAGATAAGAAAGAGACGTTTAGAGTATCGGTTAAACAAACGAAAAAAAATTACTCCATCTCCCGCTAAAGGGAACCATGTGTGGATGGGAAGCAGCGGGGAGAAAGAAAAAAACCCTTGTGCACCACAGCGCCACTAGCGGACTCCATGCAAACCAGAGCTACGGACGACTAGGAGGGGGGGGGGGGGGGGACAAGGCTCGGCCCTAAGGTGCTTCGCCCCTAAAAAAACCAGCAGGAACTGGGCATAACATAGGCTGATGAGGTTGATGGCGATGGTTATCTTCTTCTTCTTTCTGGGGTTTTACGTGCCAAAACCAGTTCTGATTATGAGGCACGCCGTAGTGGAGGGCTCCGGATTAATTTTTGACCACCTGGGCGTTCTTTAACGTGCACTACAACGCAAGCACACGGGCGTTCTTGCATTTCGCCTCCATCGAAATGCGGCCGCCGCGGCCGGGATTCGATCCCGCGATCTCGTGCTCAGCAGCGCAACGCCTTAGCTGACTGGATGGCAATGGTTATGATGACGACGATGATGATACATAGTAGCTTACGAGTTCTATGTACATCTAGTCTGATAGTTTAAGCCGAACTACAAGCGCGAACTGACTTCGTTGAAAAAAAAAATGTCACAGTTTCGCCCTAAGGGCGAAGCAATGAATGCGATAGCAACACAGCAATGTCATACGAAGTAAGGTGAGCGGCTTTGGTAACAATATGAATTGTAGTAAACATGAGCTGATTAAGTAAGCAGGTGTGCTGCGGCGTAAGTAGACCGACATGAAGAGAGAGTCGATGACCACGAGAAGGCGCGTGTGAAACGGTGGTGTTGATGAGAAGCGCTTCCCGTGGGCAGCGCGCGTGCGAAGGGACACACCTGTAGCGCTGCACTGCCGATCCGGGCAGCATTACATGTGTAGCGTGCGTTGGAAAATGTGACCCGACTATTACTAACTGAATGAACAAGCGTGGTGTGAGCGCGCACAAACAAACATGAAGAGATCACACTGAATGACTGCAGACAACGACGGTCAAAACGCTGGCAGCAAGCATACGCCGCTGCGGGCGAAGGTACGTGCGGTCTATCGCTTCAACAGGAACTGAGCCGCGAATGCACGGCTCAGAAAGGTCAGAGCCGTGTGGAGATAAGAGACGGTGCGGCGAGCGACGAGCGCGGTTGTTGGCAGAAGAAAAGTGCGCCCCCCCCTCCTCCGGCGCTGGCTTCCCGCTTCCTTGCTTGCGCGCGGGAGAGATAAGAGACCGTGCGGCCGAGCGACGAGCGCGGTTGTTGGCACAGTAGAAGTGCCCCCCCCCCCCCCCCCCCCCGCTCCCTCCGGCGCTGGCTTCCCGCTTCGTTGCTTGCGCGTGGGGGATTGAGTGCGTTCGCTCTCCGTGCTAGCGTGCGTCCCAGCACGCTTGCGCTCGGGCATACAGCGCGCGGTGAAGATTTTATCTATACGGAACCTCACGGCGACGGCGACGGCGACGGCGACGGCGACGGCAGAAATCCGGTTGAAGTGTCCATATAATTGCTATCGCAATAAAAAAAAACTATGACCTACGCACCTGACTTCCATCTGCCGGTTGAATGCATCCATGAGCTCCGCCCGTAGTTCGCGGATCTCCCGGTCGGCGTCAGCCTTGTCGTTGTGCGGGTGGCGCTCCCTGGCGGCCGAGTCGGCCCTCCTCTGCTCTTCCCTGTGGTTGTAGTGGTGATGGCTGCCGTCGTTTTTCTCGTCATTAGCGTCGTGGTGTCGCTGCGTCTCTCCTTCGTCGTCCGTAGACCCTGCGCAGACGACCACCTCGAAATGACATAACGAGCGAGGAAGTGTGGTAAACCGCAGAGTGTCATACCAAAATTACAAGAGGGAATTAACTCCTGGGGCTGCGATCGATCATTCATAGTGGGAATCCTGACTATTTTTTTTTCTGCTTCAGTTGCGTCGCGTGCTAGTCTCGGAGAGTTTCTTAAGTAGACCTGATGTCTTACGTTAGGGGCGTGCGAATGGTAACCTTTAAGACCGAGTCAAATACGAATCGAGTAGTGCCAGAATCGGAATCGAATGCGAATTGAAAAGTGCGAGAAACGAGTCGAATGAAATATCGAATATTTTTCGAGTAGTTTTAGAATAGTTCTTACCATAAATATGAAACTATTTTCACATCTTTCTATTGAACACCTAAGAAATGCAGCATTAAACACAATTGATTAAGCATGTTCGCAAACTCGGGGCTCCTTGGAGCATACGCGGTCATGCATTGTCACACAAAATTATGAAAGGCAGCCTTGTTGATTAAGAGTATTAATCTATACCTTCGTGACCAACTCAGTAATGAGTGCCATCTGCGGTGATGGCTGAACGAAAAGAAGAGCGCGTTTTTCTTGTTTGAATGGTCGCGGCAAATAGCGCGGCTATTGTATAAAGTATGTTGCAGTGAAAAGCATTCATATTTTATCTGATAAAATGACACAGGCGTTGCATCTATAAATAGGAACAAAGAATACCCACTGCGAAATGACCTGTCTAAACGATATTTTATTGATCCTGCTGAGCAGGAATAGTCTGCGTCTGAGCGGCGCAGCGTGCTGACCACTGTTATGTCCACTGAGGATGGGGTGAAAGTGATCACTATGTCCCCTCAATTTCATGTTTTATCGTGTACAGTCGACGACGTAACGTATATGACAACTATTCGAAAAGATGTTCAGATTTTCGCATAGTGACAATTCGATTTGGGGACTCGATCGAATGGTGACTCTTTGATTCGAGGACTAAATCGAATAGAAGAAAATATACATATTCGACTCGTTATTCGAAAGTTTCAAATGTTCGCACACCCCTATCTTATGTGCATCACTGTATTGTATAACTTTTAAGGCATAACCGAAATCTTCGTAATTCCTCACAGTATACATGTCACTAAAGTTAGGCAATGTTTGGAAACAGTTGATCACCTCGTTCATATTTTTTTTTGTGTTCTAAGGAACTGTTGTTTCAAATGTATAGAGACCATCCAATGCTAAAAATATAGGAGGATAATTGACCCCAATCACTGCAACACGACAAGTTTCGAGCGAGACATGTTTTTTCAATAGGTTGCTAAAAGAAGCAACAAAGTTGTTTGAAGATGTAACGACGAATTATATGCAAATATATGTAGTGCTCGTAATTTACGATGCTGGATGAACACGTCGTCACCCAGCCTCCGCACGCCGACATTAGCACCATATTTGTCTCTGGTGGTCTTAATATGAAGCTGTATAAAATGAATGGTCGGTGTAAAAGAGCGTTTTTAAGGCTTTTTTTTTCTTTGCTTCCAGTGGGTGGTCCGATACAACAAAAGCGACTTATAGGTGGTGGTGACGGTTATGATGATGATGATTGCGATAATCATGATATGACGATGATCATTTAGTGGCATCTCTTTCGAAACGGGGTGTCGACAAATAGTCGCCTATCCTGTTTGAGCTAATCAATTAATCTATAGATATTTATCGGCCTGTCATTTTGTCTATGTCTCCTTTATCTTTTCACTTTTCCTTAAAACCTCTATATGCACCTTGTATTGTTAGTGATGTCTGTAACGGATCCGCTCCTATCAATTTCCTCGCTGCTATTTATACACCAATACTGTAAACGTCCCTTGCTTATTTCGACTGCTGACCGGTTAATGCTTCCACCCGCTTTAAATCACAGCGTTTCTGGAAGGCGGACGTTTCCTAGGGGTCTCCCTGGGTGAATACATCCGCATTCCAATAGGATGTCCTGAGTTGTCTCCGGAGTTTTGCTGCAGTAAAGACATGCCATAGGCAGATGCATGATGGCATCATCTGGAGTCAAAACAGAAAACTTTCCTACCGCTATGGTGTTCATGACGACGGATTGGATAAATACAAGTGTTCATCCTTCCTTATCAGGTGGCGCCTGAACCTTTCGCCACTTATATACAGTAACTCTTTAATAACTCGTCTTCTCTGCGTTTGCTGCAATACTGTGCTTTCTCCTGTCGCTCGCCCTCGCCATTAAATAGTTTCTCTTACGAAACTTTTTCAAAGTTCTTGTATTTTTGCTCTATTGATGAAATGAGAATTGCCTGTCGTCAAATTTATCAGCAAAATGTTTTCACTAATTCGAGCCACATGTGGCTCGAACAATACGGACTCCCAGCGAAATGCATTAATACTTTCTCAATTCGTCACCTAAATAGGGTATTATGATGGCTCGGCGGCGTTCGTACAATGTGTTGCAATCTGCTTCCGTACCACTCGACAGCGTAGTGAGGAACATAAATTTCTTTTTCTCTACACTTCCGTATGTGGAACGGCTGCCCTCACTTTTCAGTTCTGTGCAATTTCAGGAATTATATAAAAGGAGATCGTCAAAGCATTTCTTTGCGTTTTGCCTATGTAGAAAGTGGCTGCAATTTTCGCCTCACTCAAAGTCGACCAAGTTTTAGGTGCGAAGCACCATATGCGCTCGGGCTGTCGGCGTCTCCTGTCGTCGTCGTCGTCGTCACGGTAAAGCAAGCGGCTCGTGCTCGCCCTCGGCACGCGCTCGTGCCACTGCTCCCGCGTTCGTCGTCGTCTTCCACAGCTGGCTGCGTTGCCGCTCATCATTCAAGCATAGAATTTCACTTCTGCCGACGTAATGGGGAGACCGCGTTTACAGGGTTATGAGCCATTGCTTAAGGCAGTCTGAGCCCATTAGCGGTGCATCAATCCATGCCATGCACCTCGCGAGGTTTCACGTTAGTGGAGCTGCATTTCGCTCAATGGGCCATTTGACACTTACGCATAAAATTTAATTCACCGCTCAAACCGAGCATACGACTTAACTCGTGCTAACTGTAATAACTAATAAAAACTAAAACAGTAACAAAGGCGTCCATAATGTCCAAATTGCCGAGGAAGTTAAAGAAAACAATGGCGGTTTCGCTAATACTTCACGGTAAAAGACGTCATCAAGCTTGTCCTAAAATAGTACTAGTGACGGCTTATTTACTCTGGAGCCACTGTTGTTTCGCATATGCCCCCTTCGCACGGCAGGAGTGGGGAAGCGCTGCTTTAGGGGCAGCTCGTCGCAGCCTCCCACAAGTGTTTTTCTTACCATTGCTATGAACTGAACAGATATGCATCGACGTGGAATAAATATTGCAGATAATTTCTTTGCATGGAGCCAGTGCTGCTCCGAAATATAGCAAAAAAAAAGAATTCGGGGTGCTTTTACATAACAACTGTGCATTCGAGTCGACTAACAAATGCGGCCTTATACTTGCAACGTGAGCACCGCACCAGATCCCAGTCTCCATGACAACGTGTCGTACCTACCGTTGCACAAACTGGCATGCATAAATACGTGATATACAACCTTTACCGACGCTTATTCTCCCGAGAGTGGAAATTATAAACAATCGATGACCACTCTGAGAGACCAGAATGAGAAATCGCCGAAGCCGAATGTCACGTCGGTAATCAATCGCATTAAATCTTCACGGAACGCTCGCGATCTCTTTTTCCTACAAAGAATACGCCACTTTCATGACGGATGATACTTTCCATGGTTCCGCGCACCAAATGAATCGTTCGCTCGGCGGGTTGCTGTTTATGCAGTGGTGCTTCCAAGAGCCTGTCACGCCTTATGCATCGGTGGTGTGTGATTTAGGTGTCGTACATTGGGGGATGTATGGCATTCGAAACATCTGCACCTTTGTCATTTTGGACTAACCCCGAGCCCTCACTGCATTGTCTTACGTGCGTTAGAAAGAGTAGAATGCATCTCATTGGAATGCCCATGTTATGCAAATGAATGGGATCGTTAGTTGGGCGTAGAAAGTGCTCCATTTCCCGTGAGCTAAAGAGAATACTAGGTCGGATGGGAGGTCGTTAAAAACAATCGTGAAACTTTAGATATCCTGTTCTCATTGTTCCGAGTCATTATCTTAATTGTAGAAGTGTGCAAATATGCAAAAACATGGTAATCCGAATCGAATTGTGCTTGTTATTCGATTCGCGTTCGCTTCAAACATTTATTTTTCGAAATCGTGGAAAATCTGCGGTGAGGTCGCGCTAGCGTCTCGCTTTCTGAACGTTCGCTTTGCCTGCTACGTCACCGAGTAAGCGGCGTTCCACTGGCGGTCCCGCCTCGCCGAGCAAGAGACCACTGCCGAAAGGACGGCGCTGGCGAATCATGAAAGCTCAATCCGGCGTTCGGAAAGCCCCGGGTTAGGTTCGACTATAAGGCGTAGCAGCGCTTATGGTAGTTGGTGAAACTGTTATAACTTTGCAAAGGGAGCCAGCAGGACTCCCTGTGTTCTTAGAGTGCAGAATACTATCTATCTATCTATCTATCTATCTATCTATCTATCTATCTATCTATCTATCTATCTATCTATCTATCTATCTATCTATCTATCTATCTATCTATCTCCGCTGAGCCTCTTCGGCGAGCATAGGGATTTTTTTTATTGCGATAGCAATTATATGGACACTTCAACCGGATTTCTACCGTCGGCGTCGCCGTCGCCGTCGCCGTGAGGTTCCGTATAGATAAAATCTTCACCGCGCGCCGTATGCCCGAGCGCAAGCGTGCTGGGACGCGCGCTATCACGGAGAGCGAACGCACTCAATCCCCCACGCGCAAGCATTGAAGCGGGAAGCCAGCGCCGGAGGGAGCGGGGGGGGGGGGGGGGGGGGGGCACTTCTACTGTGCCAACAACCGCGCTCGTCGCTCGACCGCACGGTCTCTTATCTCTCCCACGCGCAAGCAAGGAAGCGGGAAGCCAGCGCCGGAGGAAGCGGGGGGGGGGGGGGGGGGGGCGCTTTTCTTTTGCCAACAACCGCGCTCGTCGCTCGCCGCACCGTCTCTTATCTCCACACGGCTCTGAACTTTAAGCGCCGTGCATTCGCGGCTCCGTTTCTGTTGAAGCGATAGACCGCACGTACCTTCGCCCGCAGCGGCGTATGCTTGCTGCCAGCGTTTTGACAGTCGTTGTCTGCAGTCATTCGGTGTGATCTCTTCATGTTTGTTTGTGCGCGCTCACACCACGCTTGTTCATTCAGTTAGTAATAGTCGGGTCACATTTTCCAACGCACGCTACACATGTAATGCTGCCCGGATCGGCAGTGCAGCGCTACAGGTGTGTCCCTTCGCACGCGCGCTGCCCACGGGAAGCGCTTCTCATCAACACCACCGTTTCACACGCGCCTTCTCGTGGTCATCGAGTCTCTCTTCATGTCGGTCTACTTACGCCGCAGCACACCTGCTTACTTAATCAGCTCATGTTTACTACAATTCATATTGCTACCAAAGCCGCTCACGTTACTTCGTATGACATTGCTGTGTTGCTATCGCATTCATTGCTTCGCCCTTAGGGCGAAACTGTGACATTTTTTTTTTCATCGTTATTGAAATGTGCAGCCTTGCTCATATTCGACATGCATTTTTGAGGAGGTGGGCGCAACCCAACTGTTGCCGTTGTGTCTGTTGGCACCGTTCGCGGCCATCTTGTTGTCAGCCGGCCCGTCGTCAGGGGAGGTTGCTGCCGAGGGAGACGAAGGATCCCTGGACGCCGCGGAGTCGTTCATCTCTATCCTGTCCTGGAGCTTCTGGATCTCCTGTCGTAGCTCGGTGATGATGCTCTGGTACTGCTTGACGTGGTGCGACACGTCCACCAGGTTGCAGCGGACCTGCATGGAACAAGGCGCGAATAGTGTCAGAGGGAGACATTCTTTAATGTACACTAGATATGCTTTCCAGGCCTAGCATGGTGTTCGAGATGAAGTATGCCACACATTAAATGACGCACTCATGTGTAGTAGACACGCACAAAACACAAATGCAAGCGCACACAGCAGTGAGTAACTAGGGCCTTGTCAAGGCCAGTGTCTCTGAGGAACGCTAACAGCGCCCTTGCTTGCGGGAATAACATTATACGGACCGTGCTTCAAGGTCCAAGTGCGTGATGCAGCTGAAATTATCTGACCCCGGAATTTAAAGGGGGTTTCACAACATCCCTCAAACGAGATGGTATGGTGCGCGCAAATGCGCAAACCACGATTCAAAGCATCGCACAAAGTGCACATATTCCACTTTTCGAACTTCTCAAGCTTGGGGTACACAACACCGCCGAGGAGATTGCCGAAGCCCAAGAACGCGCGCAACTCACTCGCCTGACCACCACAGCGGCAGGTAAACGCATCCTCGAAGAGCTGGGTTACCCTCCTGTGGTATCTTCGAGGGTCAGTACCCCGATCCCTAGGTGCATTCGAGACAAGTTCGAAGTGGCCCCCGTGCCTCGAAACGTCCATCCCGTCCACAACGAGGGCAGACGCAAGGCGAGAGCAGTAGCAATTCTGAAACAGATCTATCAACAAGGCATCAGAGCACGCTTCGTCGACGCCGCGGAGTACAGCGATGGAAAGACCTTTGCCATCGTCGTGGTCGACTCCAGCGGCAAGCTTTCCAATAGCGCTTCAATTCGCACTTCAGACCCCGAAGTCGCCGAGCAAACCGCCATCGCCCTCGCCCTGCTAGACGGTCGTGGGTCTGAGATCTACAGCGATTCCAAAACGGCAGTTAGGGCTTTTCAGAAGGGTCGCATCGCCGAGCAGGCTGCTCGTCTTCTTAGCGTCTCCAATCCGGATGCTCTCACGCATCATTCGATTCACTGGTTTCCCGCTCACGTAGGGTCGGTCGAGGGTGCTCCCCCGAACCTCAATGAGTCTGCTCACGAGGCTGCGCGCGACCTCACCGACCGCGCTTCCTCTGTAAGGAGAGCCGACACCCCTCCCCCCTACGGCCACAGGGATGCTCCTGCTACTCACAACGAGATGACAAAATTTTTCTACATGTCCAGAAGGGTCTTTCCACCCCCTCACCCCAAATTGAATAGGGCGCAAGCTGTTTCGCTTAGACTTTTACAGACCGGCACATATCCGTGTCTGGCCGTTCTGCACGAAGTTTACCCTGACGTATATCGCGACGACGCCTGCCCATCCTGTGGGCAGACCTGCACTCTAGCACACATGCTCTGGGAGTGCGGGTCGAGATACCCCAAGTTCAGCAAGGATGAGTGGGACTCGCTTCTGCGTAGCCCCGCTCTAGACAAGCAAATCCTGGCTGTCCGGTGTGCCCGCGACCGGGCTGGTGGGCTAGACCTGCCGGTCCCGACGTGGGACTAGCCGGGTGCGCGACGAGTTCGCGTCCTCGCCGGACCTGTAATAAAAGTTATTTCACTCACTCGAACTTGTCAGTTGCAGTTCTCAAGCAGTAACATGTATGCGTGTAGATAGGTGAAATGCTTTCACCCTTTAGTTTTGTATGACGCTGCTGTCATGTGAAGCCCGTGGGTTTTTATGTGTGCTTATTTCCTGAATTAGTGTTTCGGTCTGCGAAGAGTCCGTTTTTTGCGGCCCTTTCTCCAGCTGTTAGCGCTCCTTTTGCAAGACCATCAGATCGGTGCCGCGTAGACGTGCTAGCCCAAAGTACGACAGGAGTCGGCTTTCCTCTCTTGGCACCGTTAGTGCTTTCATTTGAGGAGGGCGTCACGAGTGCTTGGAGTTCCCAAGTCCCCCCCCCCCCCCCCCACACACACACACACACACACACAGATTCTGCCATTGGCCGGGACAAACGCGTACAGGCACCTAAGCTTAGTGACTACACCGGCGTACCCCACGCAATACAATAACCGCTGCTCTTTCTGCGGCCAATACGCCAATTTGTACCACACTGCCTGAAGGTGTCATAAAAATCCGGCGGTTCCCACCGTCCTCAACCCCAACCAGTCCAAACGGGAGGTAGCGTTGCTCAGATTTAGCCTCGACGACCAGCGACAACTGGCGAACCAGGCTTCCTCGGCAACCAATGCCACAGGAGCCCTGGATTGAGGGCGTCTCCCACTGGGACAACATGCACTTCAATAGCTTTGAATAAAGTCATTACAACTAATCGATATCGCTTCTGATTAGACGATAATGCGAATGCTCACCTTGTTGGTGATGTTTCGCGCCCTCTCGGCGTAGACGAGCGTGTTACGGGACTCGTCGTAATGCGCCGAGGCGGGCGATATGTGAGCCACCATGACGGTGCGGCAATTGCCGGACAGCGCCTCCTTCAGCAGCCGGGTCAGCTTACTGTCGCGGAAGTTGACGTACTTGGGGTTCCGTGTGGCTGCGAGGCAATTTACGGCACGTATGTAGGAGAAAGGGCACGGTACAGCATCCCACGTTGGCCACCATTGTTGGGCCCGTGGACTCCAGCACAAAACCGTGGCGCCCTCACGAATGACGTCGTGGTCACTTTGAAGAGACATTAGTCAGAAAATTTCCAGCTATTTTTTTATTTACTTACTTAATTACTTATGTAAATTATTGTGTAGTCTGAGGGCCAAGCAGCTGAACGTACAACAAAATACAAGAACATCGAACAAGAACACAATTTAAAAGCATTAAAAGAATTTCAGAATTAACATTAGTGACGTCTCAAGAAAACAGGAAAATTCTGGCAGTAGATTTGACGCAAATCAAAAACATGCTCTCGGCGTAGACAAAGATCTGCGCCAGGACTAGACGGAATAACTAACAAGACGATCCGAAATCTCGATGATGCCTCGAACTTACCAAGTATATAAACGCATGCTGCTATCCGGTACAATACCCGCAATGGAAAACGGCCCAGCAGGAGCGGCTGCAGTTGGAGTGACCCATTTCACTCACGTCCTGTGTGGGCAAACTCATGGAACATGTCCTACGAGGTGCGTCTCCCGCAATGTTGCCGGAGAAATTTGTCTACGCAGCAATGCTCCAACTTAAGCTCAAATTATAGATAACTCAGTCGGAACACCAAAGCTATCTTAATTGGACCCGTTTGGGTACCCACGCTAAATGACTAGGCCTCGCGAGGAAAAGTAGGATAGGAGACCTCCGAAGAACTACAGATTTACGGGTTCAGTTCACCGATGCTGTGGTGGCAGGAAATGATGGACGCTGACGACATCATTTAAGATGGACAGGTTGCACGTAGTTGTAGCTGAGAAAGAGGCGACGGCAACTACGAGGAACGAAACAATCCGGAAATTCGCCTAACACCGCGGATGGTACGCCCATACCAAGGTTGACAAGATCATTGGGGCCATTATTGAAAGTAACGGTACAATGGAGAGGCCCGTGCGACTACTGAAGCGAATCACAGGCAATCTGCAGGCTAGTCCAACCAGAATAGGTCGCGTACCTACACGATACAAATAGACGTCGAAAAATCTGGTCGGACTCTCCATGACTGCAGCTAGGACATGGATGAGTCATAGATAAACGCCTTTCCAGCCTATCATGTTTGTTATTTACATTACCGTCCCTTAATGCATACTTCAGGGTGTAAATTATGTGCTGTAGTCTGCACGGAGCGCTACAGCACGCGTGAACGTACAAGCAAAATACAATACGAAACAATCGAACAGAGGCAACACAATTTAAAAGACATTAAGAAGATGAGGTTGGCTCTTAGAATTAAGCGACTTAGTGATCGTCTCAAGAAAACAGGAAAATTCTGGCAGTAGATTTGACGCAAATCAATGCAGCGGTAAAGGACTCAATAAAATACTCTCAAATGTTTTGCCATCCTCAAACATAAGAATATTTTCTGGCAAGGCATCCCATGTGTGAAAAAAAAAATGAATGTTGGAGAAGTGTAGTACGTGCGCAAAGCATGGTGCTGTCTGAAGATTTTGAGTGTGCCGGGCTGATGGTGATATAAAGAGGTACACTTGATAAACTTGACAAACGTGATAAACTTTGTCAAAAGTCAACCAGAAACATTTTCTGGCGAACCTTCCTCTTCCTTTCTATCAATGTCTCTCTCTTGCCCCATGTTCTACTTTATGCCGTAGATGACATTAAGATGAAGTCGACTTGTGCAGCTGAATTATTGGGTAGAGCCTATAATCGGTCTGTTAGAGTAAAATGATGGGTAATTAACAATGGAAGGATAACGTTTAATCATGCCAGGCAGAGAGATTGGGTGGGTTGATGAACTCAGGATATGCGCACGCGCGAACTAACCTAACACCGTTACTGCAGTTGCCATTGCACCGCCTTAATAATAATATTTTTCTATGTTCATCACCCTACTAGCATTCCGTTGAACATTATTCGGATACTTTCTTATACGGCTTTGAGAAATTATAGGATCGCTTGTTTAGTTCGAAAAATAGTCGACACAAAAACTTCCCCTTACTCAACACCACATTTAACTTACCTCGTGCAAGCACTACAGGCAAGCAAGTAACTGAAAATTAAATCTTCCTGATTTCAGCAACGTGTAGGGTGAACGACTATTAGAGTTGTTCAGCGCAATAATATGCAAAGTTTCTAGAAATGCGGACATTGCATGCAAACGCTTCTACTTGTCTAAACCAATGTCATAACTCTTCCCCAGTCAATTGATGCTTGTTCATTTAAATAATACTCCTCCTCGTTGAGGAATCGTGTGCGTTATCGACTCATGTATTTTCAGTGTTGAATCAGCTACAATAGCCGCATAGACTACTGGCCGACGTACTTCGGACACATCTCCTGAATAGTTGAAATAAAGCACATGCTTAATTGATCGATTGATTGTTCAATTGGTTATTTGATAGATGGATTGATTGATTCAGTTGACAGAGTGCAAGGACAGCTGGATGTGTTGGGCGTGGCATTCGTTCAGCACTTCAGTTAAAGGTACACTCAAAAGAAACCCTGAAAACTTCAGACTAATAAAGGGTTCTTTCAAAACTGTTTTCGGTTAATTTCGCGGTAATAGGTTGGTTACTACAAGAAAAAATTAAGGTTAAAGTACATTCTTCTTTATGTGGCGCCGAACCAACAGCACAGGTATACGTCGCTTTGACCTCGGGGATCTTAAAGTATATTTCTTTCATTCGCGACGTCGTAGCTCAGCAGAACTTCCTGAAAATTTCTACGTTCAGTCTTTGGTTCTTTGAGAATGCAATGCGGTAAATATGTACCAATAAAACAAGTGACTAGGGCCGCGCAGAAGCTCTCCAGATCCATGACGTCACGATGAGCTAGTGCGCAACCTTCAAGGCGGCGTTGCCAACCGTCTTTCCTTGCGTTTCTTGCGGTTCATTAAGCCTCCTATCACGATAGGAGCGCTGCTTTTTCGTACTGCAGGAGGGGTAGTTTACTAATACGGCATGATATTTTTGCTTCAGCTTTCCTTTGACCAAGTCGACGACAGTGGTATAGAAAGGTAGTTTATTAGGAGTTCCGAAGTTACGTTTTTTTTAGTCTTTTTAAACAAGCCGACGATAGTGGTGATGTACTTTACTAAAATGTCCCCTGTTACGTCCTCCTGAACCGCAATTCTTCTTTTTTTCTCTCTTTCTCTTTCTGATCTTCAGGGACCGAATTTTACAATACGATGCATAGATTGGCTCGCACGTTGGTCGAACGTACTTGTTCTGCGTTGCGGTAAATCTTTTCAACTGGTAAAGAAGAAATAGAAAGGGGAAGAGGTGCGGCGGGGAGGGCTGGTAGAGTTGTCCGCTGACGCAGGGAATGCACGGTAACGGATATCTCGTGCATAGTTTTGTACACCTAACTAATGAGTTTAAGGACACCTAAGCGCCACTGATTCACGGCTTCCCATTTCGAAACGACCGTTAAATCGCCCGTAAAACGCTACCCAGGGCGCTCCATCACAGCTTGCAGCCTTTGCCAAGCCGCGATAGGTTCCCAGGTGTCCGTGTTGACCTAGGCCCGTTCTAGCGGGGGTCACTGCAAAATGCAAGAGCTCCGCTCGTGTGACCGTGTGCTCCGAAGAGTCATTAGGCCAACCAGCCCGGGGCGCCGGGTGTCAATTAGGCACTGTCGTGTACTCTTCTTTTTCTTTGGACACACACGTAGGAACACATACGGTGCGAGCAATGCGCGTACTGCTTCTGAACGCGACGCTCGGGTGACCTCAACGCAAGCACATGTGGACCGGTGCGGAACGGAGGAAAACGTAGCAGGTGTGACTGGTTCTGCGCAGTGTTATATCGGCTGTAGAAGTGAGTGGTTGAGTAAGGAGACAGACAGCGAGATGGTATGCGGTTCCTTAGATGTACGAGCCGCAAAGCTAGAGCTGCACCGAAAAGAAGTGTTTCAAAAGAAAATAGAACTCCCTGCCATTCGTGCCCCTCGATTTCAAGTCTTAAGATATGTAGAAATCAATGTATGTTTTACGCCACTGTGCGCTTATAAGTTAAATCAAAGATTGGTCTACTGTCAGACACATTATAAGACTATGAGGGTTTGTTGCTTGCAAAGTTTCTGACCGTTGAGAGGAAGTGGTGGGAGTCCGATAGTCTGGCTACTCACATTCTTTTTTTTTTTTTTCATGATTCATGGCAAATATTGTTACATTTTGAAGCAGACTTTCACTCCGGTAAAACCTAATTTCTGGACGTTAGAGAACGTGATCTAGTTGCGATTTACAGATAAAAAAGCAACCATAGGCGAGCATAGGTGCTGCCCATATCTGTGACGTAACGGCTTGCTGGAGCGCGACCTTAAAGTGACTCCGCCATCTGCGTATTTCGTGTTCTGGCCCCTTTTCCGCCTTACTAAGCCAGCTCTCACGATAAGAGTGGATGTTTCGCTATTTGCGGAGGAAACGTTTACTAATTCCCATTTAACGTTCCTTTTTTAGTACCCCTTTAGTCTCGATGAGGTTCGATGTATATGCTTGTACTACGGTTATATGCCCATGGACTTGGACAGCTTCGAATTTCCGGCAACGGGGTTATTGCGGCCGCGTCAACGAACGTGCCGACGTCTGGCCTGGTGGGTTAGCAAGTACGTAGAAATAAGTTTCATGCGGCTGCCTGGCACCCTCGAGAGTTTTCTTTGAGTAACACCATGATTTTAAAGAGAAGGTATTCTTTGCTGACTTCACACAGGTTTTCCGTATCTGGGATCTGGGTATCTCGTAACCACTTCCTGAAAAGAAACGGCACTTTTGCGCCTCCAGAGCGGCGTAGTGAGTCGCAAGAAGCAGTCAAAATTTAAATGTCAACGAGACAAGAAGCGCGAATTAGTGGCGAAGTAAGTGCAAATTAACGATTATGATTAACCACGTTGCACCATAGACTGCACTATCCCCGAGACCATGCATACCACCTGGCTTCTGGGTCAAAAAAAAAAAAAAAAATAGGATCAACAAAGTATCGACGCAAATGAAGACAAGGACGACGAAATGGAGTGTGCAATGAGATACGAAAGATAATGAAACGAGTGAAAATTGAGCATGAAAAAGAAACTAGAAAGACAGACTATAGATATATCATCAACATCGAATCATTCAATTATATTAGCCACCATGTACGTCGACCTAATCTTCTTTAGCGTCTGCAGGTGGTTGACTGTTCTTTTTTATCAGTAGCTCAAACCACAATAACTAAAAAAAAACAAAATTGGACGTCATTTGTCGAGAAAGAAGAGAGGAGTTCATCTCTACACTCTTTCGAGGCGTTTGGGTAGTGTTGCGACGAATTGCATTGCTGGACGTCAGGTGAATGAGCCAAAGTAGAGGCCAACTGCAGTGAAATTCTATTTTGGATAAATTGGCCACGAACTTACTGCAGCATAAACTATTTAAGCAACCCTGGCAAGCTGCAGGGCTGATAATTTTCTCACTTTTTTTAATAGCAGACTTTAAATCGCGCCTGAGCAGACGGACGCGTGCATCTGGTGGTTAGCGGATATATAACGCTAGCCTCCAAGATTTTTCCGCGCGCTACGGGCGGCGCCAGATCTCGGAGATCATGCAGAGGAGCGTCGCCTTTTGAGTCTTGCGTGTCTTCTGGCGAGCGGCCATCGCGGCGTCCTTTTTTTTAGTTTCAGTGTCACAAACCTCTAGTTTTGCGCGCTTTTCGCGACGGATTCACTTGTATCTCAAACGTAAAATTTGCACACAGAGAGTGCTGTACGTCTGCACTATCTGAACAACGCTTGTTACGCGTTAAAACAAGCTTTGTTGCGGTTGACCTTTAAACTAACGCAACAGAAACAAACATTTCTAACGCCCCGTCGCGTTAACCATGACGTGATGCGTACCGTACACGTGAGCTTAGCTGAAACTGCAGGTGAGCTGGGTTGAAAAGGATGTAGCGGCACGTCGCTTGCACAAAACGTGCTCTAATACGTGCCCTACCGCAGCGGACAGCCTCTGCGGTCTATAGCTACGAAAAGGCAAGTGCAACCACTAGAGCAGACACGCGTAATGACAAAAAGAAGACAGCGTGGTGTTGTAACGAAATTTCAGCCAAGGGCAGACGACGTGCACCATAGGAGAAACAGAGGAGCATTTTAACACTGCGTATAGCAGCTGCGGCGAAATGGTTAGCAAAACTCGCTTTAACGTACTTCTTAGTCGTGTGTTTATAATTAGTACCATATCGGGCGTATTTTTTTTTAAAGGTGAACAGAATGTTGAAATGTCGCCTCTCGCAGATAGCGCAATTCTGCTCTTGGGGCTTGACTACTCCAAGGGCCGGACTTTGCTCGAAAGAGAAGTTGAAATACTTATTCGAATAATTAACAAAATGATTCTAAACGCAGCCCACCTGTAGAAACGCGCACGAACACGAATTCGGTCACACATGAGTGCCCATTTTGTGTCCGCTTCTGCGTTCGTCCATGTGTTTTCAAGTGCGCTGCCTTTGTAACAGTAATTGACCAAGCAGCTAGCCCACCAATCTCTATCTTCTCAGTGAGCCATTACCGAATTTTACTACTTTGGTTTTCAACTCATCCCTTTAGTGCACGTAATGCAAAGTACCAACTGTAGCCAGATGGCTTCGAAGGACGCCCCCACTTAAAACGAATTGTGAATATTCCATGTAAAATGTAGAGAGCTCGCTTATTTCTTGGCGTATCATTATTCCACTGTTAGTGGGGCCTCAACCGCGAACGACATAATGGCCGTGGAGTCAAGGATAGGGGAAGGTTCGTTCAATATCCTTAAATGGTGAATGTGGACATCCTCCATTGCTTAGCGCCGTCTCGTCAATCCTTTCTTGTCAGCTAGATAGCGTCATTGCGTACGAACATAGAGAAATGCACTTTCATAGGCTCACACTTTACTGTGTTTGTTTGCTGCCAAAAGTTAATAAATCGTACAATGTTTGGCCCGTTTCTTTATGAAAGTTCCAGAAGCCTTACCAAGGGCGTTGATGACGTTGCCGAGCGCCAGGAGAGATTTGTTGATGTGCGCTCCTTCCTTCAACCGCATACCGGTGTTCTGGACAAAAAAAGAAAAAAAAAAACACACAACAAAAAGAAGTCGGTGAGGAGGTCAACTCGACACCAAAGAGAAAAAGTAAACATCATAAATTCCTTTTTGGGCTTTTCACAGTGTGCCCTAGACTGCTAGGTGCCGGAAATAGCACTTCTGGGACAGTTGGGCCAAACACACCGATACGTGTTTCACACTTGTCCCCCCTTTTCTCTGCTTTGTTACATTAATCTATTTTTATTCAGTTTTATATCAAGAACGCGCGGGACCCAGTCAATCAACCTCTGTTGGGGAGTTGGGGAGTTTGTGAAAGCTCGGCAACTTTTGTCACTTGCTTTTTCCCATGGAACATCCCGTGCCATAAACTTTTGTGGCCGAACTGTATGCGTCTCGGTACCGTTCCAGCACAAGCGAAGCACCACGATTCAAGCATATCTTGGAGTGGACGCAGATCTACGCCTACGTGCACCCTCTGAGATAACAATGGACACCCACGATGGCGCAGAATTTTGTCACCCAACTTAGATACGAAGAACGTCTAGCTCTACGCAACGATCTTTACAACTGATTCAATTACAGGCTGGTACACTACGAACTTGAATAAACCGCAGTGGTAACATGAAAGTGGCGTCGTTCTTGGCTTTGCGCTGTCTCTGGCTTTTAAAGCCTCCTATAGTTGCCACACTAACCTCTTCACTAACCAACCTCTAGCCTAATCTATGTTTAGTGTATATTTATCGGCTGGCGTAACATCGTTGCTCAATGCATTCTAAGTGTATACCTTGGTGTTGGAGGCACGCTCGGACCCGGCCAGGTCGACCATAAAAAGCTTGCCGACGCGGTGCCGAGTCAAGTCCAGATCGGAGATGTCTTTCCTTGACTGACGTATGGAGACCCGCAAGAGGGCGTGCGACCGCGATGACGTCTGGTTGGCCGCCGTCGGCTCCACTGTACGCCGTTTATTACCCTTCTGCAGAAGCCGTAATACCTGTGTTAAAAGGAAGAGTGGCGCTTAATGCCTGCAAAGAAAATTTCGCAGAGTTATACAACACGGGCCTGACGAAAGGGTACCTTGTCGCGCAGAAACACGATACAGTAGAGCAGATAGTACTGGCGCAGTGTATTCTGTGTCTGTTTCAGCGTTGTCTGAACAGTGACAGAAGGCACCGCACCCGTACTGTCTTTCTTGAGGGATTCTCGAGCAGAAAGCAGAAAAAAGGTTACTTTCTGCAGTGCCTGGAGAAGATTTTGAATCGTGGCCCTGGGCGAGACCATGTTTGCATGTTAGTCTACAGACGTGGAATTGGCCAACGGCTGATGCTTTTTGCCTCTTTCAGATGTAAAACGTCTCTTTACATGGTTGTGCTGTTTGCCAGAATACGACTGGAAACACTTTCCTTTCAAGGAAGTAAAGTTTATGCGAAGGTATTGTGGTGGGTTTTTGATTGTTTCTTGGGCAACATTTTGTTTGCTTTCACCTGCGCTGACAAGTTATAGGCCTAATGCCAGTGCTCGCACTGGTTGGTGAAGCCTTTTTGTCTGACGCCTCTTGCGTGTCATATGAGCCTCTGAGATCTCTAATCAGACAAAAGAATTACTTGCGAAAGCAAATTATCTTTCGAGTTCGCACTGGTTAGTGTTTACTGCCCGAATGTCATTATTTGTCATGCTTCTTACCACGAAATGAAAATAAAACTCAGGAAGAAACTCGCAAAGGGCGTGCGCAGAAGTCTCGGAGGCGACATTCGGTATTCACCGAGGATGCGCCCCGATATCGTGTCTGAGCCAAGATACAGGCCTCACCAAAGCGCATAGTATCGTACGCAGAGAGAACGTATGGCAATAGCATCGTGTGCAATGGAAGTTTAAAATTGTCATGGAAGCTCTTTAGTGACAGTTTTAGGCAAAGAGCCCCTAACATTCTCTAGAGCACTTTTAATTCACTAGCCTACATATTCGCGGAGCCCGGCCAACAGGCATCATTTGTGATTGAGTATTGTTATAAAGTCCGCTTTTCGCACCGACATGCTCTCCTTCCGAGAAATCCCTCACAAGTTTTTCTGCCATTTGCTCGTGCCGAATCCCGTATTCCTTATTTGATTTTCTATATCCCTCACGGAACGTTCTAAAAAATTGGCTCAGGACGAACTGGTGGACTAGTTGGTTATGCATGCCTATTTAATCACAGCTCACACTAAGTTCACAGGGACCGATGGAGTAAACACACAGATTCTGCAGTCAGCGCTTTGTGGTGTCTACTCTGTCGGTCCCTGTCAATTTTGCGTGCGCCGTGATCAAATAGTACTAAAAAAGTCCTGTGCCACTGCGCAGCTCTCTGTGTGTGAACCACTCGCGGACCTTTGATGTACGATGCCCAGTTTCGGCCATGAACGAGCCTATCGATTCTTCGAAAATTATTTTCTTGCTGCATTAACTCATTTTTTTGCCAGCAGTTGGCGTGACTGTCGCATCCATATACGGCCGCATAAGAGCGAATACCCGGAGGGGTAATCTCTGCAATGATAATGTACCCATTGCCGCCTCTGGTGTCTATTCAGCACGACATTTCCGTGTTGCGTTTGTTTGCGCTCGTCCGTCTACACACCTCTGGTGGAGGGGATGCGTTTTATGGACGCTCGTATATATGGGAGATCGGCGCAGTACATGTACATATTTGAGGGACACTCTGAAAACAGTGAGAGCCGCTACTTCAATTAATTACGACACGCGATGTTTGTTATTTACGTCCGCGGGTGGACACGCTATACTGGTAAGAGCGCGACTTCTGGGCTATAGTTTGTTCCGAATCTTTAGGCAGCGCCAGTGCGATGAGATTTGTATTGGAACTTTCCGGAATAAATTCGGCTACCCGGGACTCTCTAAGATGAGCTCACCACTGCATCCGCAATTCTGCCCCTACCGGGGCAGGCGCTGACGTAATGCAGCCGGTAATCGAACCCAGGACCTCGTGGCTAGCATTATAACTTGATCGCCATTGAGCTGCCACGGGAGGTTGCATCTTGAAGTGAAAACAGGCTAAATGCGTGTTCATTTAGAAGGAGTTTTTAGTCCGGAAAGCATTGAGTATCGCCGTCGCCCATGCATGCAACGTCCAACAGAGAAGGGTCAGCTTAATTTCCTCGCTCGATGACTGCAGTGCATCATTCAGCTCGTGGTCATGCAGGCTAAAGTCTACAAAATAAAGTCCTTTCTCCGGAGACGAAATCAATAAACTTTTGTCCCTGACTGTACCCAGTAACTTCGAGGGACGCTTGCCACCGCATTATTGATCTGTCCCCGATTGCAGTGACCTACATTTTCAATAGATTGAATAAGCGGGTAAATGTAACATTAATCGTGCCAAAAGCTTAATACAATACAGGTTATAGGACGTTACTTTGCTGGTATTACAGTCTCATTAAAAATATAAAGCTCTGCGAATTGCCGGTAAGATGCTTGTGGAAGTGCGCGTTATGCAATAACTACTCTTTTGGTAACCATCTATAAGTAGGTGATGATGCTATGCTTACGACTGCTGTGATAATTAACCTAGTAAATTAGCAATCAATAGGAGAAACTGAAAACTCTGTGGTTACTAGGACTTAGCAAGCAATAGAGCTGGTTACCTCGGAAGAGTTGGTGACTTCCACTTCTGAGAGTCCCAGGACTTGGTTGCCACCCAGGGGGTCTTCACGCAGCTCCAAATAGTTGTTGGAAGTGTTGAGAAGGTCTCTGATGTTTTCGTTATATATCTGCCCACAAAAATAGCAAAATTTCGGCGAACTGTACGATTAGCCTTAAAGACTCGTAGAACAATTTTCTTAAAGTCCCTAGCTAAGTCATTCGATCTTATATCGGATAAGTAACTAAAGTCCCTATAGATAACTTATCTACGTACGTAAGGACGTCAGGCTCCCGGCAGGTCTGGCGGCACTCTGTTTGCTGGGAACCTAACGTCCCTTGTCAAAGTGGTCATATCAGCGAGTTGGTTATGCATCCTAAAATTATATTTGCACTAGAAGACGCTAATAACGAAATGGGGGTACATGACACATGAAGCGCTGTGTGTCATGTAGCCCCCTTCCTTTGGCAGTGTCTTCTAGCGGAAAAACGATTTCGTAACGTCTCTAGCTAAGTTATCTTAACTTAGCTAGGGACGCTAGATTTCCGACAAGTCGGGTGCTGTCCTGCTGCAGTTATGATAAATTCAATTTCTTCCCTGTGAGGCCTCGGTGTCTGAATACGCAATACCGTGAATCTTTGAGGCTGTCACCACTTATTCTGATGTATGTATATGTGAAGATTGAAGAACGCGATGGCTGGAGAAGCAGACGATGAAGAAGTGCGTGTGCTTTAGAGTAAAAGTATATATATGTAGAAAGCCCACATCGGAACGCCATTTTAGGACTGTTTGATTGCTCCCGAATAAGTGTAGCCGTCAATAAGGTACACCCATATTGAGTGAGACGGCAACGCCGCCGTATTTTTGTGCCGTCACTCGCTGGCAGAAGCAATAACACCCTTTCGCTTCTGAGAAAATTGTCTGGAGAAGTCGACGCATACCTCCATGTACGAGATGAGCACACTGGTACGCGTGGTGGCGTCGTTATGCTTGGCGAACTGGAAGATGTCGTCGAACACCCGTACCATGAGGCCGGGGCTCTTGTCGGTTCCGACCATGGTGTAAGTTTTGCCGGCACCTGCACGTACAGGTTGAAACGCAGTCTCACGCGTTGCTGTCTTAAGACGGTTACGGCATGAGCGTAGCTCCTGACTGCGGTAGCTGTAAGAGCCAGCGTGCTCTGCGTGATCTACGTTACGGTCTCTTTGTGCATAGCACTTGCATTTAGTCTGCCTATACCTGCTAAACAACCTCGGCACCCTGGCGGTCCAGTCGATCAACGTTGATCGCACAGAACACTGTAAGTAATACATACGTTCGAGCTATAGAAAGTATAGAAAGCGCACAGAGGAAGGGGCCACAATTTCAGAAGTGTTCGACGGCTCCTGAATAAGTGTAGCGTTAAGTGCAGTTACCCGTGGCTCCATATGCGAATACTGCTCCGTTGAAGCCCTGTAAAAGGTTCTCGACCAGAGGCTCGCCAACTTGCCGATATACTTCCTCCTGCAAAACAAAAGTTCACTGATTGTATTATTCATTTAGTGACCCATTGATTCACATTAACGTGCTCAAACTTTGCCTTTGATAAAAACCGAAAAAGCAGTGTTCTGGTACAGCGAGACTGAGGCATTCAATGGCTGTACAATTTATTCTAGGCCATTTATTGAATCGTTGGCTATGCGCGCCTAATTAATTTTAGTTTAGCCACTGTCGATCAAGTCGTGTCACCATCTTCCTGGGAACCTCTATCTTGGTTGCAGCTCCGAAATCCTATTGAACAAACTATCCCGCTGAAGGCCATTCCCGTGAGAAATTAGAGCCCGAATACGTGAGCAGTTTGGGCGGTAGAGCTACGTTATATATGAATTATTTGGGTGAAATTCGGCAATTTCATTTATTTTTCTTTATATTGACATACTGCAGCCCTATTTAGATATATGGCACGAGTGTGGAGATATACCATTGCACAGCATACAAACAAAATGTAAACTAAAATTACCAGTTTTTAATTGTCTGGCTGAGATTGTGTCCATCGTCTTCTTGCTACGTTTAAAGAAAGAAGGCTTCGCCTACCCTTAAACTATTTTTTTCTCTCACTTATTTCGGGCTACTTTGCTAAATAATGCACACAGGGATATACGGTTTGTGTAGTCACATGACGATTCCATTGGAAATCCCAGCGCTTTCACTATCAACATTTTTTGCAATTTGTTCCCTCGCTCTTCGTTTATTTTAAGATATTTCTTGTTATTTTTCATTCAGGTTGACTGCTGAAGCAAGAAAATTTATGTACTGCAGTGTCATTTTTCAACTTATCAGTGTTATTAATACATTTTCAGTTAGTTAGCCTATTACAATCATGAAAGCCACCTAGCCTCTTGGCCAATCCCGCCATGGTGGGTTCGTGTCACCACTTTTGACGTTCACAAGCAGGTGCCATTTGGTGTAATTTGTCACTCGTCGCTGTAAATCAGCACACCAGGGCGCGCTTTGGTCTGCGCGCGCATACCTGGGAGCTTCTCTCGTCCAGTGTCCAGTCGAAGGTGTATCGGTGGCTGACCACCTTTCGCTGGCTGCTCCCGTTTCGGCTTTTGTCGGTGGACTCGGAGCTCTGCGGGTCCACCAGCAGCACCGTCTGCGACACGTGAGAGACAAAAGGGAAAAGAAGTTAGAGATATACACATCAGGGGGACCTTTCTTTAGTTGCAGCAGACTTATTATTTCCTTTGAAAGACCGCGTCGTTCTATCGCGTGATCAGTCGGTTGAGTGGTCGGTGGGTTGGTGCATTTTTACCACAGTTTTCTGCACTGAAACTAGTTGACATATCAATTCAAGCGGTTGAACAGGCTATGAGGAATGCCCTAGCGGAGCGTTTTTGCATTTCGCTCCATCGAAATGTGGCCGCGACCGGCATGGCCATTGATCAATGCGCACTGATCCCAAATGTAGAGTTGTCTTTACTATTTTGCAATACTAATGTGTTATCGGGCCCCTTTATGCCTAAAACGTGTCTGCACTGGAATCGTTGTCTACGCTCCATGCCGCGTCCCCATACAAAGCTACCATTAAAATCATATGCTGTTGTGATTTGCACCTATTGTGTTTGTATGGTTATTTTTTTTGTAAGCTTACCACTTATTTTCAATTACTTTTATTTATTTATTTATTTATTTATTTGACAATACATGATTTTCGTGATGCAGGAAACTAAAGGCAACGTTAAGGGTGGCCTGACTAGGCCTCTAGCACCTGTTTCGGCACCAAGCACCGGCAAATAAACCGTTAAAAGTGAGAACGTGCTGTAAAGCAACACAAAAAACCCCACGGCATGAGTTTCGATAAGTGGTGGTCGAAAACATGGCACATGTGACTTGTTTCGAGCTCCGCAATTGCTTCCGGCGCATGCAGCCAGCAAAAGCGTGGCCTTCGACATCCATTTCTGCTACTCAGAGGCAACCGCCACTGGGGCGCGGATTTGCGCACCACCTATTCGCGTAGCAATGGGCAAAATTTTGTCATTCCTTTTTGTTGGTTATGTGGTCAGGTCGAAGCTCAGAGTGAGGGGTAGCCTTACAACGACGATGTCTTGACGATGACGCGGTCGGCGTAACGGAAATTACGGACGCACGAAATCAAGTCACCTTTATTTCAACACCACAATCCGAAGAGTGCAGGACGCCACAAAACGACTTAACGGGACCCACAGTTCGTTTAACTGGCTTATTTTATCCTCACAATCCGATGAGTTGAGATTTGAAGGTCGTCGACTGAAAAGCCACATTTGGCGCAGGCGGACAGGTTCATAAACACAAAGCCAGAGTATTGCTTACTTTTGCAAAACAAACAACAAAAAAAGGGAGACCAACCAAACAAAGGAGTATTTACGTATACCCCAATAAAAATGCTGTAGAGAAACATTAGCCCAGAGAGAGAGAGAAAGGAAAAGCAGGGATGTCAACCAGGTTGCAGCTTGTTTGCTATCCTAACTATGGGGAAAGGGAAGCGGGAGGTAAATGGAAAAACAAAGGGAGAGGGAACGGAAGGACAAGTGATGCGTGTGCGAACACAACAGCGCTTACTGTGCAATTAAAGGTGGTCGCAAGCCCAGTCGCCTTTAATAAGTTCAGCAGTGATTTGGTGGTTTCTTTGTGGATGGCCGGTTGAGTTAATGGCCGCAATATAATTTATTGCGATAGCAATTATATGGACGCTCAGGGCGCATTTCTACCGTCGCCGTCGCCGTGAGGTTCCGTATAAAGTGCACGGGCTTTAACATCGTCGCCTCGCGCCGTGTGCTGTATGGGCGAGTGAAAGGGTGCGAGGGTGAGCCGGCGATCGCAGCTCTATCTCGCGCATGCAATAAAGGCTCAATCTCGCGCATGCAACGGCGGAAAGCAGGAAGGAAGCGCGCCGTCTTCCGTCGTGCGCAAGCGCTCTGGGGGAAGGGTAGGGAAGGGGGCGCGTTCCACTCCAGGTGGCCCGGGCGTCCGCGAGCACCCGCCCGGACCGCTGTATCTTGAAAGCCATCTGCATCGGGGACACAGTCCGCCTTGCGCTGTGTTTTCGAGGCTTAGTTTGCGCTGATGCGAAACGCAGTCCTAAGGTCAATTCGCTAGCTGCTGCCGCCGCGCTTCCTCACTCCAGCGTTTTGACAGCGAGTTTCCGCGGTCATCAGGGGAGATGTGTTCATGTTTGCTCGCGCGCGCATGCATCATGCTCGTTCATTTAAATAGTATACCTAAGCTTACAATTTTATATACGGCCGATAAAACTACTATGCTTACTTCATATAGCTATCCTGTAATTTGCTATCACAATCGATGCTTCGCCTTTCGGGCGCAACTGCGACTCTTTTTTTATCTCTGAAGATTCCACCGTCCAGTCGGCTAAAAGCCGCGCGCAAAGCTCAGAATGCTGAAATGCATAACGCTCTAGATGCGGACATAGCAGCGAGATATGACATACAAACATACGAAATACGGTTTCGAGCTTTTAACTGCTGTCGCAATAAATTAAATTATGGGGTTTTACGTGCCAGAACCACGATCTCATTATGAGGACACGCCGTATAGTGGGGGACTCCGGAATAATTTTGACCACCTGGGGTTCTTTAACGTACACCTAAATCTAAGTACACGGGTGTTTTCGCATTTCGCCCCCATGGAAATGGGGCCGCCGTGGCCGGGATTCGATCCCGCGACCTCGTGCTCAGCAGCCCAACACCATAGCTACTGAGCAACCACTGTCAAGTGAGGGGAGGCAGAGGATGGGATGGAGAATCGCTTATGGGTTGCGCTATAGCAATGTCGATCGTTTGATGCGGAAGTTAGCGGGAAAGCCAGCCGCCTTCCCTAGCTGGGCTGGGTCACTGACGCATTCCCGGTTCCGGCCTAACTGTCAATTTCCACTGACGACGTGTCAGAACGCCGTGAGTCCACTACCGAAACCGCGGGGACATTGACAGGAACCAGCCAGCCCGAACGATGGGAAACAACTGCAAAACAAGACAGAAAGGACGGGGACCCACAGCCAACCGCATACACAACATGACAGTGCAAGCAACATGGAAAGCAACGAGCGAAAGCCATGGGAAAGTAAAGAAACAATTGACGGCGCTCGTCCTCACGACGTTTTGGTACCCCGATCACGTAGCAGAGAGCGGTGCAGCGCGTACGCCAAAGAACACAGCGGGAGGGTCTGCTCCCTATATCGGCGTGCGGGGAAACCAGCTGGTGACGGAGAATGTGGTCTCGCCTAACCGGCCCAGCGCTGTCAATAGACCCGAAGGAGCTGCGTCTCCGCCGTCACAGTGCTTGCGGGTAAAACGATTATCGCTAAACATTATACCACCTGCAGTCACGAATTATAATCAACTGACGATACATTTGTGAAATTTACAAAATTTTATGCCAAGGTGCTGGAGACTTTATTGAAAACAAGTGAAAGTGGTAGGATGAATTTTTGCGAATTTTAGAGCGAGCCATCATAATTTAGAAAGCAATTAAATATATGTTAAGTGTAAAGTCAGTCATGCTACACTTTTTTTATTGCGATAGCAACTATATGGACACGCCGAGTCAATTTTGGCCGCCGCCGGCGGCATCGCCGTGAGGTTCCGTATATATTTAGTCATATGTATGCTACATGCCATGCCATGCTGTATGGCATGTGGTATATCCTGTTTATATTGCCACACCTTTATATCACTAAAGGTTCTCATACCAGGTATTACATTCTTGACAACATTATTCGTCAGACTTTCGAGAATGGCACCCCACAAAAAAATGTCTTGAAAAAAAAAGAATAAAAACACCGACAGCGCATGCCTTTTATCTTGAAACTTCTCAGACTCACATATTAAAAGTGGGAAACAATAACAGAGTTCATACCTGAAAATGATGTAACCTTATTGGCGCGGTTGTGCACAACCTCCGGTATCGGCCCAGGAAAGAGGTTTGAAACATACCCGATACGGTAAAAGTGGTGGTAAAGTCGCTGAGGAAGACGTTGACGTTAATTAATAAACGTAAATGATATTATCCGATGGCAGGATTCAAACAGAGGACCCCTAGCACAACAGCTCGTTTTCACTTAGCTTACGTTTACTTCAATGCACACCGCCACTACAGCTACTTGTTTTACACTTCGTCTAATAGTCTTGCATGTTACTATCACCCTTATTGCTTCCGCCTCATGCTGAAACTATGAGTTTTCATAAATAGAATTGGATCACCCACCGGAATTAGATGAACAAGGTAATTAATTATTCTCTGCTAGCATTACTAGAAAGTAAAAAAAAAAAACGCGCTTGCTACCGAAATGCCCCACGTCAACTGTCCCGTCAAACACGGTAGTGGCTTCACCAAATGGGTCGCCTGTAGCGATGAATTTCACATTAAACGTAAAATCCAGATACTTTAACTAAGGCCTTCCGCGGTGGCTTAGCGGCTGTGGTGTTGGGCTGCTAAGCACGAGGTGGCGGGATCAAATCCCGGCCGCGGCGGCAGCATTTCGATGGGGGCGAAATGCAAAAACGCCCGTGCCCCGTGCATCCAGGGCATGTTAGAGATCCTCTGGTGGTCAAAATTAAAGCGGAGTCCACCGCTACGGCGTGCCTCGTAATGAAATGGTGGTTTTGGCACGTAAAACATCAGAATTCATTCATTCACTTTAGGTAAGCAGGATGTTCAATTTACCCTAAGCCTAATATTTGTGGTCCATGCCTTGCCGCACAGTGAACTGAGCGGTATAGCTGCTGGCGTGAACTTTCTCTGCTTGCGAATTTGCCTGACGGCGGGTTCGAGTACTCACGAGTTACTTTGCATAGATTGCAGTTTGAAGTGATAAACAGCGAATAAATAGAAAAGTGTCCACTTGAGCCTGCGTTCTTTTTGGCACGTTATGGCCGTTTCATTATAAACGTGCGGATTTTCTACAGCGTTGTGCAAGTGCCGACTGATCGTATCTTGCATTTTACACTTTAAACTACACTTTGCACCTACGCTAACGCTACACTCAACCGCTTTAAACCACTTTGCACCCTTAAGGGTGTTTCGAGCACCAAAAACACCAATTTGCCTAACTGAAATTTGCAGGAATGTGGGTGTGGGGTACTGTGTTCATCAAAACAACCTCTTCGTTTCCATGAAGATGTAGTGTTCACCTAAAACGCCCTTTTGGTGCTAAGGTTGATATGGGCTGCAGAAACACCTGTTCTATGTACCTGTCACCAACATGCTGGTAATTGTAAGCCGCTCGCCGAAAGGCATTCTATATAGCGGGATTTTAAGCTAACAGATATGTGTGGTTAGGGGGTGACTATTAGCCGATTATATAGAAACAAACATTCAATAGAGATTTATTGTTTAACACGTAGAACGGAAATGCTCCCACTGGCACTACATGGCAGGTCAAAACACCATAGCTATATAAAGCGGTTCGTAAGTGCGTGGGTATAGGTCTAGGTAGTGCGAGCAGAAAGAGAAAGAAAGACAAACGAGAAGGGAAAGGTAGGAGTTTAAAGTGCGAGCAGGTTTGTGCTGTGTGTTACACTTCCCCTCAGGCGTGTGTTGGGAGTGTTGTTACCATCGCCGTGTCGTAATGTAAATCTAGGGAACAAAAGAGCAAAACGCTGCCTTATTATTTCCTCTATAGCGGGTTTTACTGACGTCTATTGGTTCATATCGTGGCTACTACGATTTAGGGGTATTATGTTTTAGGTGGCGCTACCTATAATTACAAGGTGAAACAATGAATAGTGGGTGCATGTGTGGCGTTCAAGCAATCGGTGCAATGGCACGCCTTGCACCTTTTAGAGAAAATGGCGTTATGACGACTCAAAGCAGATGTGCGTTTTGTTCGTGGAAATGCTTATTCCTAGGGTTTATGGGTGTTAGTTACAGACAGTAAAAAACATTAAGGGAGTAAGTCGGTTTACAGCAGGTGCACGCGGAGGTGCAAGCTTTGAGGACCTCTACTACGCTCTGCCGCGTCTTACACAGATGTGTGGTGTGTGCGTGCGATCTCAGAACGATCGCCATCGTTAGACGAGACCACAGAGTTTCCTACAAGAACTACTAGAGAGAAATGTGGCGCTGGCACCTACGGTAGGTGCGGGCATGGCATTTCAGCCCGTGAGAATGATGGTTAGTACATAGATTTGCCTAACCTAGTCCTTGCGGCTTCAACATGACTTCGCGACTTTGCAGATTGATCAACCCGAACAAAATTTTGCGTTATGAATGCAACAATTCACAATAATTCTGCATTTAAGAAATAGACGATAGAAGGTATTAGGATCTCATGCAAGCTGAGCGTTCGTAGCGCCATAGTTCTCTCTAGTATAATTTAATTAGGGATCTCTATGAATGAGGCGACACGGCGAGCTGAAACATTGCAGGAACCGATCAGGCCTTGCATATATAAGGGCGAGGAGCACAAAAGATGCTTTGTGAATCAGTAAAGTCCTTAATTTAACCGTAGTTTCCGATCAACGATGGTAGCCAGTGCTTGCGGGAGATTGTCAAACCGTATTTACAAGAATGCAAGAAGACGTGCGAGACCAAACTTTGAAGGAACGCAGTATACTTTCGGAAGAACACTTCCAGCGACCTATCGCTGGAATGACGTGGGCTCAGAATTGAGGCAGCGTGGTGGGACATTTGCTTGTTTTCTGCTTTTCTTGCCCTTTATTTTTCTTTTCCGTAATGTGCCGCAGAAAGTATGCCGAGCAGACGCATTGCCTGAAAACGGCAAAGCGTAAAGCATTCGTTTTAGGTGAGAGAAGGCCAAAACTATGCGTCGCCGAAAATAACCAATCCATAGTGATGCCCGCGTACAGGTCCCTGACGTCAACTCAGAAAGGAGGGAGCAATGCATTGCACGGCGCCTGTTTGTTTCCTCATTTTATTCGTCTGGTACGTCAATAGGATGCACAGCAGACGTGTTCCTATAGCAACCGCGAAGCATCGAGCTTTTGTGTTTGGTAGGAAAACACTAAGAGAACGTGCCACCGAAAGAAACCGTTCTGTGATGCGGCATGAGCATAGTACTCTGATGCAAACTAAGAAAAAAAGCAGCCTTGTACGCCGTCTGCTTGTTTGCTGTATATCGTTTGTTCGTCTGTTGGGTTTAATTCCAGAAATTAGAGATTGCCCGAGCTTCCTACGCTGCGCCTTATCGACTCTGAGATGTGGATGTCGATGACCTGCGTGACGCGCCCTCCAGGAAGTGAGTGCCCGACATGTCACGTGACAGTTCGCAGCACGCCTTGCGTGCGTTTAGGCTCGATACACCGGGATGTAGTTACTTGCTCTTCTGCTCATCTGGTTGCACTAAGCAGTGAAGAACAGACGACAAGCACACGGAAAGCACAAAGAACTGTGTTTGAGGATTGTTTGGTTGTCATATGCGAAAATAGTCCTTGGTTTTCATTTTCGTGTGCGACAAGGAACAGCCGATGGTATATATCTTCCGGTGCCAACATCGGCTTACTTATGCAAGTCAATAAGAGAGATTGCTCGCAGTTGGACACGCACTGTTAAGCAATGCTCTATCGCAGATTACTGTAAGCGCCGGGCTTTACCCGAAATGTCACAGGCAGATGACAGTGATGTGGTACGAGATCATTACTCATTCACTGAATCTTTCTGTCACGTACCTCACTGAACTTCGCTAGGAACCTTACTAAGCGTTCGAGTGGAACGCACTTAAAGAGATCGCCTGGACTACCGCCCTTTTCGAAGCTTTTGTACACGCGGACACACGTACGCCATTCCCAGAAAAGCGACGTGACAGCGTCTGGCTCGATGCATTCTTGAGTAGTCACTCCGAACACACAGCCAATGCGGGCATGTGTGTTTGTGATGTCAGCGTGTCTTTCCAGCAGCTTCGGCTCGTAACCAGGTGCCAGGGTGCGAGAGCAGCCTATGGATTCCCGTGAAGTGGGAACCACTTCCATCCGGCGCATGTGCTGAAAAGTTCACTAAATAAAGTTTTTCATTCAATTACAGGAACTTGGCCTTTAGCAGAGCAGAATAGTGGGCTGTACCATCTGAACCGAAGGAGTTCATGGGACCACATTCAGAACTTTGTTTTCGCATAGTGCATTCGGCGTAATAATATGTTGGTTTGGCTGGTCTATTGCGTGTCTGTTAGGTTTGCGATTACATTTATTGTAATGGTGACCTAGTTCGCGGCATAAGATTTGGCATTATTATATATGTGCTGTAAGGTCTCTGTTGTGTATGAATTCAAGCAGTGTTGCGCCCAACAATTATAGCTGGTGGTGGCGATATTTGGAACACACCTTTAGTAGCGACTTGCCCAGGCTAGCAAGCGGTTATGCCTGGGCAAGTCCCTACTAAAGATGTGTTCCAAATTTGGCCAGCATCGGAGACAGTCTACATAGACAGCTAACGAGACAGCCGAGACAACTTCGAGTGCAAGTAATGGAACGCGTCTCAAACCGTCTGGAAGACGCATGGAAGGCGCCCCTGCGACCTAACGCCACGTCGCGGCTACAAGAAAAAGTTGAGGAAAACCCACAAAATCTCTGTATTTTAACTCTTTGCGTCGGCGAACCTGAGAAAAATGCGACGTGACTTACATTAAGCGCATAGGAAAACGTTATGACGTTTTCGTATACGCAGACGACCTTTCCGTCGACTTTCCCAGCGTCCTGTTCAGCTGCCATCGTCATTGGACAGGAAAGTAGCCTGCACCGTTTTTGACTTCGATTCTGCCTTCATGAAGCTGTATTCTTTGACGTCTTTGTTAGAACTCGAACGAGACTTAAGATGGCCGCTGTCCGCTTAGCCGTATACTTTGCCGTCTACGACGAGTATTGGAACACAGTCTAAGTGGAAGGCATCTTCTGTCGTCACAAGAAGGACACATTTTGGACCGATTAATAGGCTTGATTGCTCGCATGGATGCATATGAAATCTGTAGAATTTCTATATTTACAAATTTGAAATTCCACCGTGTGGGACATCATGTGCTTCCTGCTTGCCTTGCAAACGGTTCCCGGATGTCTTTTGAAGCTACCTGGCCTACATTTTCTGCCCAGGTCTCTCTTGTCTTACGTTTATCGCGATCGTTTCTGTTTATTAGATGACGTGGGCCTGGGAAAATAGGCTACCAAAGAACCGGCCACCTCACAATAAAGCGTAGCGACTAAGAAATGTAAAAACAACAACGAGAACAATAAGAGCAAATGGAAAAAAAAAGAGCAAGAAAAAAAAAGATATCTGAGGAATAAAACATCATATAAATCAAGCATAGCCTGTCACATCCTACGCGTAGTCAGAGAGCGTTGATATACATGCCCGATGGCAACACGCGAAAGCCCAATCACAGCGCACATCACCAGATCATTTGTGCAAGAATAAAACAAAAATAAGAACCACGAAACGAGCACATCGTGCAGCATGAAGCTCATCACTACAAATACTGTATGCTAGTTCGTGACAACACAAAAAAGTGCAATAATTAGTGCTGCGAGAAATCGCAAGGCATCTTCTCTTCGCCGTGAAAATTAATTAAAATCAAACTGAAATCAAATGAAGCTTGCTCGGTTTTATATATGCAGAGAATTGTGTTCTGACGCCTTAGTAGCTGTTTATCATTCTACCGGGCTGGAAGAAGCAATTGAAGTTCGTCGTCAGCCTTAGAATTACATTTCAGATAAAGAAAAATACGGTCAATTTGTGGTGGCGATATAGGACACAGCGTAACACGCCGTTTCAAAAGCGCTGGACCGCCCCACAATATTTCGTTGCAAGTGACACACTCGCTTGAAGTGTCACCACCGAAAAGTCATTATCACCAGATGGCGTGCGAAAGACGCACGGTGGCGTGAGAACGCCGCTGCAATTACCGCCGCTCGCGTGTTTTCAAAAACGCGGCAAGCGCCTGTTCCTATAAGCTTTGTAGTTTGACGCTAGTCGAGTGTGGCGCGAAAGACGGATGACGTGTTATTAATGCGCCTCAACGATACAATGGCCTCGAAAAAAAGTCGCAGTTGCACCCGAAAGGCGAAGCATCGATTGTGGTAGCAACTCAGTAGGAAGCTATAGGAAGTGAGGGTAGTAGATTTATCCACGGTATAAACTTGTAAACATTCGCTCGCTGACTAAATTAACAAGCATGGTGTCACGCGCGCACAGGCAAACATGAACACATCTCACTCGACGACCGCAGAAACTCGCTGTCAAAACGCTGGAGTGAGCGAGCGCGGCGGCAGCAGTGAGCGAATTGACCATCGTGCCGCCTTTCGCTTCAACGCGAACTAAACGGCGAAAACACAGCGCACATCGCAGATCGCTTTCAAGATAGGGCCTACGCTGCCGGACATTCTATATAATTGTTATCGCAATAATAATTTCATCGCGGCCTTGCCCTGCAAAAGGTGCACCTCCGAAAACTCGAAGTGATGTAGCTTAGGTTCTGCAGTACCAGGGCTTAGACGAAGCACCTAGTAAAGAGCGACGCTGACCATCAACCGTATGAGTTGATTGCGTCTCGTCTTGAACTTTATAGATGTGAAAAAAAAACGGGGCTTCGTCTAAGCCCTGGGGCGCTATAACGTAAAATGATTCCAAGCTGTTTTGATTCCAAACTCCTGACGTCAAATTTACGCAACCACCGACGCAAGCATCCGGCTGTGACCTGCAGCGTTGTCTGAACAACCCAATCAAAACTCTCCTCGTTTATAGGATGACACCTTTGTTCGCTTTCAAGACGAATAAGATTGCCGGCACTCAGAGGTGCTTGTTATCTAATTGGCTGACAAGAGGCGAGGAGCACGCTCTAGTGGAGAGGGTTTCGATGGGGCCTAGCCAGCACAGTTAAAATAGATAACCGCACGAAGAGGGTGGTACCGACTTCTCCGATTGGTCCGCTTCGCCTTACTTATTAGCTTGCGGTGGCTGGTCGAAAATCGCGGCGGCGAGCAACGGAAGGATAAGAATGCCGCTAAAACGGATCCTCAGCAAGGAATAGTTGGCAGAGCGATGTCGTATGCATGCCGAAAGGGCTCGATAACGTTTTACTGCCACGCAAAAAGGATTTATCATGCGCAAATGAATACATGCTCACCGGCAGGTGCCAGTAGCGAGGGCCTGAGCGATCGGCGGGCAGCCATCTTCTATTCCTTTCGGAACGGGGCAGTCTGTGGCTATTCAGAAAATGTTTCAATTGGTTCGGCATATTAATGCATTTTTTTTCGCGTACACGTCACTTTGACGTGGTGAGTTTTCGCGGTTTTGTGAGGTCACGTGGCAGACAGGCGAAGTGGGCGTAGCCAGAAAAAATTGGACCAATAGCAGAGGGCGAATGGTGAAAAGGCGTCGAATCAGGAATGATTATTTTTGTTTTGTGCGGTTTAATCATGCATAATCAGTGTGTACACGTTTATCAGATGGGGCTCTATCGCGGTTTTCATGACGTCGCGTGACAGACAGGCGAAGTTGGGAGTGGCCCGAAAATGGTTTGACCAATCGTGGAGGCTGATTGCAGAAATTGGAATCAAAGCAGTTCGGAATCACTTTACGTTATAGCGCCCCTGGTCCTCAAGATTCTGAACCATGCTGCACAATCCAGCCCAAGTATTTATCTTATCCTAGTGGCGCCTCCGCCCGGCTGCAATGCTCAGTTTGTTGTTGGTCACGAGGTCGCGTTCCAACGACGAACTGAGCGTACACTGACTGAGATAACAGTGCAAGTTAAAAGAATTCAGGTGGTGGAAAGCTAATACGCCGCCATACACTGCGGCTTCTATGAACTCTCAGGTGTAGCTATCGGCAGCGAATACAGCGAGTGAGTCGGTCGGTCGGTCGGTCCGTCAAAGAACAATATAAAAATACATAGTAAGAAAAGGAAAACAAACGTCCTAGGGCCAAACATTCACAGCACACTGTCCTATACACACACGAACATATAGATATAAAAGCGAAGACAAATCGCACCACGCTGAATTCAGTCGGTCGCTCGGTTGGTCAGTGTGTCAGTTAGTGACTGAGTTGAAATTAGTCAATCATCCAGTTAATAAAACAAACATGTCCGTAAAATAATTGTCAGTTATAATAATTAATAATAATCAGTTGGTTATCTATAAATAATAAATCTAACAATAAATTATTCACGCATTCAATCACTGAATCGTCCAATTAATCACTTAGCCAGTCAACCAATCAAATACTCGATCACAGATACAAGCTGACGTAACGCACCTGCTGGAACCATCGTAACATTACGTACGCAAATCAGCAAAGTTTTCCTAACACATTCCCAATGGTTAGCGCGTGTGATTATGTGCTGGTCGAGGTTGCCATGGCAACCTCGACGATTTGCGTACGAGTCATGTGACTCGTACCTGAATCTTACCCTCAGAAAAAGAAGAAAGCTCTTCACGATGACCTATGGGGGGAGTTGCGTTTGATGTGTTTTATTAGTTTCCCCACTTGCCATATTGCAAGGCAATATGGCAAGACTTTCATGCTATCAGCGATAGTCCTGTCTGTTTCTTCTCGTTCACTGTCATTTATTGCGCCAACTTTTCTCTCACCCTACACTGACGCACATTAACAACGATCGGATCTCAATACACAGTGCATTCTCATTTTGTTACTCCACGCGCACGCCAAACCACAAAGCAGTGCGTGACACACATATACGACTACCTATACGACTACCTGAACCGAGATGGTCGATTCGTACCCAGAGAGTGCGTTAATGACATACCCTTCACAACTTAAGAGCGTTTTTAGTCAGACGCAAACAACGTTTTTGGCGAACATAGCTAGAGCTTCGATTTTGTTCCGTCATCCCCAGTCACTTACCGGCCATTATTTGCTATTACAGCCATTATCAGCTCACAGGTAACGGCGGCAGGAAGCGGAAAAGCCCGTTCGGAAACGTGCGAGTTGAGTGTCGCTGAGAATCAACGCATTCTCACCAATAAACCGGTACCTATATAATAAGGAACGAGGTAGCACGAGTGAGCGAACCATACTTTTCCGGTGCACTGTACTTGCTCAATTATAACGCACAGCCGATTTTAACGGTTAGAATAGAAAAATGCCGTTAACACGCACCCCAATTTGTATATTTCAAGAAATTATGAATACAATGCTCTTGGCTTACTTAGCAGGTTTTAATAGTAACAGAAAAAAATCACCAGCCCTTCCCCTGTCGAGAAAATGGGGTAAGCGAAGCTTGTCGTGTGTGTATCTGACCTTCCTGGTGATTTTCTTTCTCTCTCTCTCTCTCTTTCGTTCTCTCTCTTTCTTTGTCTCTTTTCCTCTTCCTTTCTTCTCTGTCTCTTTCTCTCTTTCTTTTTGTCCCTGGCATGTGCCATTGAGCTTGGAGCCTTTCTGCACAACCACCAGGATCGGCCCACTTTTCAGCGTGACACCAACACCACCGCCGACACTTGTGAGCCTGTAAAGCTTCGCTTAAAAGATCGGCAGAAACCATCTTACGATGACTGCCGACGGTAACACGCTTAGCGTTGAATCCATATAGCGACACAGCGTATTGCCACCGTCGAAACGAGTTATGTATGAGGCGTGTACTGCAACTGGTCTCCTCTTTGGCACTTCCTTAAGAACACTCAGCGACATCTAGTGTCACCGCCACGAAGCTTGCGCACGGTCTCCGAAATGCATGGCGCGCCGGTGCCCGCGAACGCTGAGAAACACGCCATGCATGCGGCAGCCGGCCTTCTCTCTCTCGCGCTTCTTTCTAAATACGCCGTGCCGTCTAGTGGCGCGGCCGAGAAGTCCGCGCGATGGCCTCCGAGACGAGAGGCGTGGTGCGCCGGTGCCTGCGAACGCTGAGAATTGTTTCCCGCCTTGCCGCACAGTCAGTGGCACATACGCAGTGGCCCAAGTTGGCGAGATGTTCATTGAAATGCGGCACATACCCGTCAGTCATTGCATTTGTGGCGCAGCCTGATAAATTGTCGGGTTGCCGCCCTTCGGGAAACCGTGTGACGTGGGCTCGATTACGCGGGGCATCGGATAAATTTAAAGCGTACTATTTTGTCATTGTAAAGTGGCACGCGCCTACTGGCGCATACCCAGTCACGAAAGTTGGCATCGAAGGGGTTCGCTGAAGACCAGCACCGATCGATTGGCACATGCCCACTGCTCACAGTTGTTTCATTTCAGAGTTTCATTGAAGAGCGGTGCATACATAGTTCCGCAACTACAGCGACCCATCTTGGCGGGAAAGAGGCTCGTTGAAGAGCAGCATATATGTACACATTGCCGAATACTCAGTGACTCAAGTTGGCCCGACGGTTGGTTTCGAACCCTGCTACCTCAACATAGCAGCCCGACGCTCTAACCATTCCATCATGCACTGCACAGTAACCCAGGCTGTCGGGGTAAACGGTTAGACGTAAGCAATCATAGATAGTTAGGTAGTTGAATAGTTAGCCCCTCAGGAAGTCCATGAAGTCACCTAAAAATGCTAGCGCATTAAAATTATAGGCGATTTCTTTTCGTTTGTGACAGTCGGTGGATCCCATGCTTATGCGACAGCGAAGCTTACTTTGCTGTTTGCGTGAGTGTTGAATGTAGGTGGCACGCCATACGAAACGCTAATGATGAAAAAAAAATGTACAAAGAGGTGCGAATTGAGTGTGCATTCACCGCATTTCTCTGTAGCCGATTTCTTTCGATTTTCTGCTGCCGGCTACTTCACTTATATGTGCTCAACGCTCCTCGCTCACTGCACGCTCAGGTAGCTGCTTACGAAGAAAGGTGTGAGAAGTTAGTCACATAGCTTCGCTGCATTTGATGCATCAGTTGCTCATCATGACGCATCATCAGAAAAAAAAAAAAAAAAACGTGCGCGTTAGATTTGAGTAAGTACGGTACGTGTTATGGGTCACGAAACGTGCGAAACGACTTGCTCGCTGGCTGCTAGCTCAATAAATCGACCGATGAATGGATAATGAACGTCATCGCCGAGTGTAGCGTGGTGCACGACACGAGAAGCGCGAAAAAAAAAAAACATTAAGAAGAGGACAGTTTCGATCGATGTAACACTTCGTGCGACGCCATTTGATACTTCACACCCGAAATTTCGCTGGAATCGTTGATGTGCCTCTTTCCCTGGGAAAACAGACATCGAAAATACACTTTGCAAAGAAACGAAACACTAACAGAGGCCGCGTAAAAGAACCTTGGGGACGTAGAGCATTTTCGATTACAAAGGGGACAATGAAAATGCGTTTCATGACTGGTAATTCTCAGTATCGAGCTCTTCGTGCTCATGGCAATCTGACAGATATGACGTTTAAAAAAATTGGAGAGGACAATTCCGTTTTCTTTTTGTATTTTTTAGCTTTAGCTTATTTATTTATTTATACAGAAAGACCTTCTTTTGCTAGTTTCAAAGCTTGATAGATGTAATTTAAATTGAAGGCCTCTCAAATGCTTCCTGCTCACGCCACCAGATTCTTGGTCGACCCCCCAAAGCATGTGTGTAGCAGTTTCTGATGTCACCATTCTCATCTTATTATCGGAAATATGTTGAATGAATAAAAATGAACTGTCTCTTCTTTGTACTTATTTTGTTTTTGTTATTGTTGATTCAGGCTGACTGCCCAAGCAAGAAATATCTTTCCTGTTACTACTTTCATTTATTTATCACCTATATTATTTGTATTATTTAAATAATCCCTCTAATATATTGATGAAGGCCACGTGACGTTTGACTGAACCGCCTGAGCATATCGGTGTCACTGCCTTTATCTTCGGCGTCATCATCGTCAGCATCAGGAATGCATGCTTTGTTGCGTCTCAGTCGAGGCATTTCAGGGTTTCCGCCGATAAGCTTTTCCAAGCACCTGTCAGTGTAGCCGACCAGACGCGTTGTTGGCACCGGGTGACTTGAGGATGAGTCAGCCCATTGTAAGGAGGAATCGAAGGCCAGAAAAGGCGATCATTCAAAGCAAGACGACGAGATTTTCCGATGCCCTGCGCTTTAAAACCCAATACCAAAAAAAAAAGAATAAAACGCTATCTACCCGAAAGTCCAGCATGAAGATATAGTATATACGTAAGTACAATGAAAACCCACACAGGGTACTTCTTTGCGAATTTCTGTGCACCGAATTTACTTAAGGAATTAATGGTTTTACCTACAACTTGTGTTTTATAATTGGATATGACGTATAGTAAACTTACGGCGAAAGGGGGAAACTGTAATCTAGCCGAAAGTGTAGTCCGAAGCTGCAGAAAAAAGAATTAGAGAAAACATGTTTTTTTTTTTTTCAATCCGTGTGTTTTCGCAAAACTCATTTGCTTAGGTTAGGGATTGAAGATATTCTTTTATGCTAGTGATGGAATCTGAAATTACGCAAGTGGCCCACTAAAGCAGGGCAAACATATTTCCAGCCTTGTACGAAGTTTGGACAACGTAGGCAAGACGCTGTACCCACGTTGTGCACTAAATCACAGAGCCTATACGTGAACCGCGAATGCTGCCTAGTTTGAAAGATGAAAAAAGAAAACATGGCAGAAGGCCAATTATTTGCCGCTTATACGATATTCTGCTATAGCTCGTGCGGTAAGGGTTTCTTGCATCCGACAGCGCCCCCGTATTGGCGGTGGAATATCTGCATCATCACTTTAGCCAACTCCTCAACTTCCCCCTTCTTTGCTTAAAGTGCTTCCGCGGTGTTAGCGAGTAGGAGGTGTGGGAACAGTGTCATGCGCATTCTGTTAACTCCAAGACAGTGTGACTGCGGGTGGTAGGATTGAGAGATGCATGATCGCAGTACTTATCGTTAATCCATATTTATCGCCGTGCAAAAAAATAAAAGGAATTCATTAACTCATGCGAATAAAACAAGGGGCATCGTTGAACTATCAAGGTTTTCTCGTAAAGCGTTGTTTCAGGCCGTGTTATTAGCCAGTATATCAACATCATCATACTAACTTCTACTTCTTCTTCTTTCTGGGGTTTTACGTGCCAAAACCAGTTCTGATTATGAGGTACGCCGTAGTGGAGGGTTCCGGATCAATCATCCTAACCTAGGAATGTTCGAAGTGAAAGACTGTTTTCGAGAACAATCGCAGTGAATAAACAGTCATCGTTACGTCAAGTGACGCGTAGGCCACAGCGCGCTACGCGTTACACCGGACAGTTGGTGCAGATGTTTTATTGTCGTGTGATTAAGATGCCGGATTCGAGAATGTCAAGCTCACATGTATCTCTACGCCAAAGAGCACCTGCAGTTCAACTACAGTCACCTTAAACGATCATATGCACCCGAGAGTAAAAGAAAGCAAACTCAAAACCACCAGTTAACAAGCTACAATATCTACGCCTACGAAACGCCTCTCATGATATCAAAGTGTTCGAGCAAAATATGCCACTAAGCTTCTCCGACTGGAGAAGCTTCGACGACGCCGCTGTAATAAGAGCACTTCTAATCACAAGACGCTAGAATTCTAGCTCGGAAGAATAATCACATCTTTCCCGGTTACGTGAGATAACTCGCACTCGAAAATAATCGGTCATAAATAAGGACGTAATCTTTCAAATTATTCGTGATATTCAATGGAATCGCAACAAAGTAATTTGACAAAAAGTTGTTTTACGCAAAAACGTCAATAGAAACACAACACTCTTTGTCACCTTTAAACTAGAAACTAACCAATAAAGTGCCTTCAAGGGCGAAATATAGTTCACGTGCCGTTAAGTCCTGCCAATACAAAGGTACATACCTACAAAGAATCTCGCGTAAACGTTGCTCAACCTCTGCTTCAACAACGAACGCCCGCAGGAGGCCGAAAACGCAAACACTGCAACAAATTATCCTCGTAGTAGCGACAACTATGGCGCCGTCCAAACTACACGCGAGCCTATCGCGCAGACACGGCGCCAGCGTTCTCTTGCGGCGCGTCACCTTCGACCCGCGTCTGACCCACGGGCAGGTCCCAGAAGGAACACCTGTCCGGCACACCCATGGGCTCGTGGGGCGAGCACTCGAACGCGTCGGCAAACTCCACCAGGTGCATGAGCGGCACGTTGCACCGGTTCTCGTCGGTGCTGTACAGACCGCGCCGTCTCCGACGCCGCCGTCGCCGCGAACCGACCCCGCCGTCGTAGGCGTTGTCCGGCGAACACAGCTTGAAGCAGTGGTTGAGAAAGAAGAGCTGTTCGCCGGAGAACTCCAGAAAAGTCGGCATCTGGCCGCGCTCTCGGATGTACGAGCGGTACCTGTAAGCACCCAGTGCGGCCGGAAGCGAGGCGAAGTCGGCGACGTCCTCTTCGGTGGCCTCGGCGTCACTACCGCCTTCGGCGTAGGCCTGGTTAAGGCACTTGACCCTGTCCCGGTACTCGCCGAGCACTCCCGGAGACCACCAGTCCCTAAGCCTTCCGCGGGCGTCCCGGTTCTTGCCTCGCTCGTCGAATCCGTGCATCACCTCGTGTCCAACGACGGAACCGAGGCCGCCGTAGTTGAACGCCGTCCACGTCCCTTCGTCCAGGTACGGCGGCTGCATGATGGCCGCCGCCACGAACATGGCGTTCAGCTCGCGCTCGTAGAAGGCGTTCAGTTCGAGCGGGTTGAAGTCTCGCGTGGCCACGTGAACGCCTGCGGCGAAGCTGGCGAGGAAGAGCCGCGTGGCAGAGCTAGGCGGCTCCGAGCGACGTGGACAGGTAGTCGTCCTGCACGTTGAAGTCAATGTAGTGCTGGTCCAGTGCCTCCTCGTCGACGAGGTAGGCGGGCTTGACGAGGACCTCGTCCATGCTTCTGATCTTGGCCTCCGCGGCGCTCCTAGTCGGTTCGTCCATCCAGGGAGTGTTCCCGAAGATGGCGGCGAACTCCCTCCTGATGTCCTTGGTGATCTTTTTCGCCAGGGTCTGTGCATTGAGCGAGAAGCACGATATATGTAAAGCCGGCCTTAATGTCCCGCAGGAGAAACCTACCAGCTGAGTAATGCAGACCGTACTGTTGACGATATTGACAGGGCTTGAGCAAGCTTGTATGCGAGTATACATTCGTAATCTCGATAAGCAATGACTGCGCGTCCCGCAAGGAAAGCTTTCATCCGTTGCCTAAGCTCTTAAACGACGTGTAAGGTGTGTGCCGATTACCCGCTTACTGATATCACGCACGAGAAGCTTTATAACTTAATAATAATAGGCGAACAGCAGTATCACATGGATCTGTTACTCGGAACACCTCCCCTTCCCCCACCTGACAAGACGTCTTGACGTTTCTTGTTCGTGACAAGTTACGAAACTATATTTCATCCATGTCGACAAAGGCACAAGCTCTGCCTGTCACCGCCTACGCAGATCAAGGAAATTATTACAGTGACACTTAGCATTTTATCTTCTAGAGACGAGGCGCGGCTTCTAGTTTTGAAATTACATGGTTGCATAGCGACGTGAAAGAGACGGGAGCTCCGTGGATATACTCCTTGCCCCTCACCTCAGCTTTCGGCGTCGGCGTATTGTTGAGAAACGGGTAAGCGGCGGCAAGCGGCATGACGTCGACGACGCGTCGGAAGCAGTCGTGAACGTTGCTCTGCTTGTCCTTGAACACGAGGCTCGCCGCCTTATAAGACGCTCGCGGAGCCAGCTGGCGAAGCAAGGTCCAGCCGAGGAACATGGGCACGAGCAGGGGGTCTTCGTCGTGCGTCAGCACTCTTCCCACCTCGCGCAAGGCGCGGGCGTTGCCGATCTTGACGTGGTGGTCACGTTCGACCCTGGAGTACGGCTGTATCTGCTTGTTTATGACGTCCACCCAGACCTCAGGGTCGACGTCTGGAACCAGCGTCGGTAGCTCCTCGTACTTCATAGCCTGCGGTGGCTCGTCGTCCGTTCGCAAAGCGGCAATGATGCGCGAGTCCGCGTCGGTGATTTTGGCGGACGTGGCTTCGGCTTCCGATGGCCGGAAGCCCGGGAGTGCCCGTAGGTGGGACAGGAAGAACTCTTCAAGCTTGCCGGAGTCCTTCAGAATGTTCCTCCACTGCAGCCACGAGAACAGTTCGTCGTTCCTGCCGATGTCGATGGTGAGGCGCCCTTCGTCCTCGTCGTGGTCGACGAAGAGGTCGACCACGAACAAGACGTGAATCTTCCACGTGAGCGACAGCTCCACCATGGTGACGACCAGCGAGTCCGCGTCCTGGGGTTGTACGTCGGGAAATTCCGTGTACAATTTCATGAACTCGGCCAGCTTCTCGCTCTCGGACGTCTTCTCGGCGAAGACCTTCGTGCAGGACTCGAACATGGCGGCCGCCTTGAGCACGGCCGAGTGTCCCGTCTTCTGCGTCAAAGAAGACGGCGGTCGCCTACTCCGTGCCATCAGGAACGCGTGGGCTTGTTGTAGGCGGCTTTGCTTCGGACGGAAGTCGGAAGAGCCGCTATCGTTCTGCGAGGACGGAGCCGCATCGAGATCGACCGAGCGGATGACCAGGTTTCTACCAGGCGACTTCGTTTCCCGAGCCCGTTTTGCGGCGTTCGTGAGGGCGTCCTGCGCGTGCAGCATGGTCTCCTCGGCGACCTTGTCGGCGACGCTGCGGTGACCGTGAGCGTGGTCCCGATTCCAGCCGCCGCAGACGAAGCGGTAGAAGTTCTCGCACGGCCGCACGGAACGCGTGAGCGACAGTTCGAGAAGCCGCGTGAAGTTGGCGCTTTTGCGTCCGCTACCCTCGTCGACGGGTACGTAGAACAGCAGGTACCAGGCCAACGTCGCTGCCAGTGCTACGACGCAGAGCAGTCCGAGCAGGACCAGGCAGAGCTCGGTGTAGTCGGCGGTCACGAATTCGGCTTCCGTCTCGCTCACGGTGCTGTCGTCGGTGCTACCGGAAACCTCTTGAGACATGACGATCGATCGCTGGCGAATTGTCGGTAGGCTTCTGTACGAGGCAGGACCGGTGTCTGGACGCCTCGGTTCCACGAAGGAAGCCTACAGCGTAGTCCTAAGTATCTAATATTCCGACCTAACTACGCTTAGCGTAAACGCTGCGAAGGCGAAACCGAAGAACGCGTCGACGAAGAAAGGCATCTCATCAGCCGATTCGTATAGTGGTCTGCGCCCGAGCTTCTGATGCGGAAGGAGTCGGCAACGGCGCGAGGGATGCGATGTCACTGATGATGACGCTCGTGTAGTAGTATATTCTGTGAACAAATAAAGACGATGTTTGGAAGGAAGGTATCGAATTCCAACAAAAACTCAATGTAAGCAGTTAGTTTGGGACACTGAGAAGAAAACATCAATTTTGAACGCAAGCGAACATGACTGAACGTGGACATTATATGCAAGGTATTATTTTATTTTTCTCGTGCTTTAGTGAATGGTTCCCACCTAGTCGTGATGGCGGTGATGATAATGATGATGATGATGATGATGATGATGATGATGATGATGATGATTCCTTCAACAATGGCACAAACCCACTGTGGCGGATAGGCCATGGACCGGGTGCCATTATTGCAAAATAATAAATGAAAGAATAAAGGAAGTCAATCATCAATCAAATAAAGTATTGTGTATTACAATATAGCCAGTCTTGTAAAAACAAAAAACAAGAAGAAATAATAGGAACAAAAAATAACAAATAAGGTAACGCAAGGGATTCACGGGAAAAGTTTGCCCTCGATAGTTTGTTACTACTCTAGCTATTTTATAGCATGTTTCTATTATATTTACTTCATGAAAGTGTAAAATTTAAATACCGAAAAGAATTTAATATCTGCAACATTCCCTTTCTCTTGCTTCTAGAAGTCATCTTCATCTTTATTTTTTCGCCTGTTTCACAAACTGATGCTGACAGACAGAAGTACAGATACCAGGGCAACCTGCGCCATTATAGGTAAACTTGAATCAGCTCTAAGTATAGGCGATAAAAACTTGCAGCACTTTCCGAACTAGAAATTGCCGCTCCTCGCTATTCCAGTACGGCGCAGCATGTCGTTATCTGTAACTGCTTATCTATTTCACGACGGGCAGCCCATTAGTGCCATTCACCCACTCCTTCGCTCGTTAACTGATTCAACGATTCAATCACTGGCCAGGTTTGTGGTCGCGTCATTGCCTTGCAAAAGAAACAGAGGAAGTGAAATTCCCAACTGTGTCAGGAATTCTGTATTGAGTTGAACTCTGCACGGAATGTTTCGTTTTTTTTTTCTAGGAATTACGTATGCACTTCAATGCTTGTCAGTTTTATGCACATAGTAACTGCATATCTCTTGCTCCCTTCCGTGTACCATATCACAATTTTAAGCATACCCATAAGTACGCGGGACTTTTTCATTATCCTCTTAAAGTGTATTGACAATTATGACTTCTCGGGCGATACAATGCGGTCTGGCAAACTGTAACTGCAATGCATGTTAATAAGTCATCCTTCTAGCTCTAGCAACATCTTTAACTGTATCGCCTATGGGTGGTAGCAAGCAAATATCTACGTATGATATATTTTGATATGACTTAAGGCAGCCCACCTCCAATTAAAAAGTGAACCTTATCATGTCAAGAAGGAAGACAATGAAGTTGTCGAACAGCAGCAGCGAAGGGCCAAGCGAGCAGTTCACTCTTGACGACAGGTACGGTGACTTCCACTGCATTCTTAAATTTCGTTACGAGAAAAAAAATTTCAGGACAACGGCACTCTTTATGCAGCCTGGAATTCCGCCGTGGCCTATATTTATCGAAAATGCGCACGCGCGTTGAAGTGCCGCGTTGTTTCGGGGTACATCTCCTGACAAGCAAGTAAAAAAGACGATTCTTTGCGTCTTCTACCCCCTTTGAGAGTGCTTGCTGCAGCATGGACCACACGGTTATGTGCCATTTGGTGTGTGCCCATTCGCAGCCAATTATCCAGAATGGATATGCGCCATTGTGGCACAAGGAATCGTAATCATCGTCATGATCATCATCAGCCTATATTTATGTCCACTGCAAGACGGAGGCCTCTCCCTGCGATCTCCCGTTATACCCCTGTATTGCGCTACCTGATTCCAACTTGCGCCAGCAAATTTCCGAACTTCACTCCACCTAGCTTTATGCCGTCCTCGACTGCGCTTCCCTTCTCTTGGCACCCATTCTGTAACTTTAATGGTCCACTGGCTATCCATCCTACGCATTACATGGCCTGTCCAGCTACATTTATTTCTCTTAATTTAAGTCAGCTAGAATATCGGCTACCCCCGTCTGCTCCCTGGTCCACACCACTCTCTTCCTGTCTCTTAACGTTACGCCTAACATTTCTCGCTCCACCGCTCTTTGCGCGGTCCTTAACTTGTTCTCCAGCTTCCTTGTTAGCCTCCAAGTTTCTGCCCCATATGTTAGCACCATCATCAGCCTACAGTGGACATAAATATAGCCTGATGATGATGATGATGATGTTAGCACCGGCAGAATGCAATGATTGTACGCTTCTCTTTTCAACGACAGTGGCAAGCTTCCAGTCATGATTTGGTAATGCCTGCCGTGTGCACTGCTACCCATGCAAAATATAAGCCTTATGTAAGGCTTCTACGTGGACATGTACATCTATTTAGATAAGTGGCGTAGTTCTCTGCGCCAAACACCTCTTATCAACATTATTCCCTCGACAAGCATCATATACGTCGCCCTCGTGTTTGTGACACGAACAGATAACAGCTATACAGGCTCGTGTCATCTGCGACTGGTGCTACTTCGAAACTCAAACTTAGATTCTTCATCAACTCCAACAGACAAACTGAAACATTTAGGTTCCCACAATACATCGGATCTGCGTGTTTTTAAAGCGTTTAGATTTCTTGGAGATTAGATTTTTGTTTAGATTTTTTTCAGTTTCGATGGAGGCGAAATGCAAAAACGCCCGTGTGCTTGGGTTGTAGTGCACGTTAAAGAACCCCAGGTGGTCAAAATTAATCCGGAGCCCTCCACTACGGCGTGCCTCATAATCAGAACTGGTTTTGGCACGTAAAATCCCAGAAAGAAGAAGAAGATTTCTTGGGAAACTAACCGCGACTTAATTGCGACTGACTATCTGTTTTTGTTTTTATTCAAAAACAAAAAAAAACAAATAAAATTGGGTTGGAGTGCATACGGCAGGCATTGCCAAATCCTAACTGGGAGCTTACCACTGTCGTTGAAAAGAAAAGTGTACAATCATTGCATTCTACCGGTGCTAACTTATGGGGCAGAAACTTGGAGGTTAACAAAGAAGCTCGAGAACAAGTTAAGGACCGCACAAAGAGCGATGGAACGAAAAATCTTAGGACTAACGTTAAGAGACAGGAAGAGAGCGGTGTGGATCAGAGAACAAACGGGGATAGCCGATATTCTAGGTGACGTTAAGCGGAAGAAATGGAGCTGCGCAGGCCATGTAATGCGTAGGATGGATAACCGGTGGACCATTAGGGTTACAGAATGGATACCAAGAGAAGGGAAGCGCAGTCGAGGTCGGCAGAAAACCAGATGGGATGATGAAGTTAGGAAATTTGCAGGCGCAAGTTGGAATACGCTAGCGCAAGACAGGGGTAATTTGAGATCGCAGGGAGAGGCCTTCGTCCTGCAGTGGACATAGATATAGGCTGATGATGATGATGATGATCTGTTTTCGTGGGCCGATCCAGAATATAGCGCAGACTAACACAGCCGTAAAAACGGCACTGTGGTACGGTACCACCGGGCCGTGGTACCGGTAGCACCGCTGACAAGGGTAGCGTTGTCGGATTCGTCCCTCGTGACAGCTAACGTTTCTAGACGCTGTCGCCGAGACGCTGAGCCTCTGGACGAACGCGCCGACGCTGTCGTTTTAGGCGGTGGTTTCTCGGCGCTCGGAGGCGGTCGTAGACGCTGCGCTGGGTTCCGAACTGGTCCTTCAAGAAGCGGTACTGTGGTTGGCTCCCTCGTACTGGTATAAGGAATAGCGGCGAAGGGGAGCGCCATGCAGAACACGCAGTGCAACATAGTGCCGCAAATAGCCACATATTAAAGCATGCTAAATGCACTTGTTTACATATATAAAACCACCAATGACGAAGCGTGGCATAAAGCATGTCTTTTAGAAATGTAATGCTTGCTGCTTTTAATTTTTCCAAACAAAATAAAACCTTCACTGAAGCAGAAAAACGAGCGATTGTGCTCAGCCACGGATGAAGTCCCTACCGCGTTTAAAAATGTTGTGCATACGCGGTTAACTTGATGCAGCCAGGAAGTGAAGGTTAAGCAGTCAGTGTACAATTGATTATGCCTGGCATAAAAGCAATGTGTATGTATAATGGTCATCTTATGCAGAGATACTCATCAGATTTTTATGGATAGCAACCTGGAAGGGTTCTTCATTGTTTACTTGTTTTCATTTTCTTGGGAGGGCCTAGCAAATGAGGGAGGGGACGCCGTTCTTGGCGTCCAAAGTTTCACTTTGGTTCCATATTCTTTGCTGAGACCGTGGAAAGGTGCGGGCGAAGACCACGTGCTCTTCATCGATTGTTATACAGACGTCGACATTTCTGGCTAGAGCGCTAGAACAGTGCACTGCGAGACGAAGCAATCGATATTCTGACGTTACTGCTTCGCTTAAGGACAATGCTTGTGAGCAACACTGATCACCTATAGACGCGTAAGTCACAGAGTCTTCAGCGCAGTTTCACAGACCTGACAACTGCTTTGGCATTACTCTTTACTTGCTTTGCAGCGCTATGCTCGAGCTCTCTGGGTAAGTGTGTGTGGGGGAGTGTGAGAGAGAGGGGGGGGGGGGGGTCTGTAGTACGACGGCAAAAACATAATGTTCTGGCGGCATGCTGTCACGCGCGACAGTGTTTCGCACGGAACTCCGATGGAAGGGAATCGAGCAGTAAAACTCTCGAGGCCTTTGTCGGCGACATCCTATAATGATATGCACGTGACAGACATCAAGACGCCGACGGCGACATCTTGTCCTTAGGCGCGCAGCACGGCACATAAGGAGCGAATAATCGATAAAGGAGGCCACTGTCGCGGAACTGGCGAGGTCGATTTGCTGTTGGCGAAAGGTCCACGCGGACAAAACTATTTGCATAGGGATAAAGTGCACTGACTCAACAGCGAGGCGCACGCTAGATTCCGGACTGCGAAATGTTTTGTCGAAATGTCTCAAGGAGGGGCTGGACAGGGGCCGGAAAGAGAACAGACAAGTAGTGGCACTGCGCGCAGCGCAGCACATGTATGCGATGCTATGTGCAGTCAGAACACCGCCCGTAACAAACATTTACTGCAAGAAATTTGGAGGCATACTTTGTACATGTGGATGGCTTTGTAGAATTGCTGTCGTCATTACCAAACTAAACCTATGGTGCTCAAGATTGGGTCTAACGACACTAAGAAATCCTAGGCGTGCGAGGTTTGACATTCGGAGCAAGAATTCGAGTAGTGGTCTCTAAACCATTAAGGCTGCCGAAAACATTTCTCACCAGTTTACTCTTGCGTATAGACCACGTCTTATTGCTACATTCCAACCGAACAATCCTACCAAAACAGGAACAAATCCTGGCATTGGGTGTATACATAACGCGATGAACGTACTAAAAATTTAGAAGGCCCCGAACAACGTTTTTGCTGTTCTAATACGACAGACACTACTATTCGACGACAAGGGGCAACATTTACGAAGTATCAAAAATATTTAAAAAATATCCGAGGAAACCTAAGCACTTATTATGAGTTGTGAATGCGAAAGCATTAACGTCCAATAGAACGGTGCTGAACAGGTCCTTCGAGTTTGCGCTGCGAGTAGTGTACCATAGCAGTACGTGCTGCCCGAGCCAGCAAGCAGCAGCAGCTGCAGCCTGCGGTACCAACGCCGCATGCCACCGACGTTCTGCGTGACGAGAGACTCGTAGAGTAAAGCCCTTTAAAAAAAACTTTTTGATTCCTGGGGCTTCTGATCCAACGAGGCGCACTCGAGACGTGGCATCACAGCCAATAGGAGCTCTGTCGAGGCGCACTCGTGACGTGGCGTCGCAGCCAATGGGAATTCAGGTGCCGTTACGCTGCTCCAGATGACAGACGCCGCCTTTTAACGCGACAGCGTTAAGGGACCCGTGTCTAACAAAAAGTCGGCGAAAAATCGGCGAAAAAATATTCCGAACCACGACGACCCAAGCCCTCCGCGTGGCGCAAAGGCGATACTGAACTAATTGATTTTCTCAAATTAAAATGCGTCGGAAATATCGTTAAGTCCAACTTAAAACGCAACCAACAGACAAGATAACGTCGGCTTGCAATTTAAACATACGAGAAAACATATTTGTGTTGCGCGGAAACTGAAACACATACCCTTTTCCAACGTTTCTACGATTCGTAGAGCGTTGCGCAGCACTCCGTTCCTTGCAACACCACCAACCAGATGGCGCGCGGAGGAAAGAAAAGAAAGCTGCAGTTGCCGGGAAGCGTGACAAACAGTCACGATCTTTGAATGCTATCGCATTCCACTCTTAAAGGCGAAATTTAAGCGTCCTCCAAGTTTTTCGCTCAGTGAGCCATTTGACACTCGAGCATCAGTGATAACTAACCTCCTACATCGCTGGATTAAATCACCGCGTGCGCTATCGCCGCGCCAAAGTAATGTCACGTAGAGCCGTAATGTAGAGCCGCCGCCGGATCCAGGGGCCTACTGCAGTCACGGACACCGCGCGCGTTCAGCGCGAACGCGGGGAAACGGGGAAACGCCGGCGGCGTCGGCAGCAGCTCTGCGCGTTGCCTCGTTGGTGCTGTTACTATTTTTCTCTCTCTCTCTCTCTCTCTCGAGCATAGCGTGTGCCGCGCGCATGCTCTCCTTCCCTCTCTTTAACGTCCCATGTCAAGGCAACATGTGCACAGCACGGAGAGGAGGCAAAGGACACGCCGTTCCGCGAGGTGGTTGCTAGGCAACGCACGGTGACATCATCGCCAGGTGCAGTTTTATTGCGATAGCAATTATATGGACACTCCAAAGCGGATTTCTGCCATCGGCGTCGTCGTCGCCGTTGCCGTGAGGTTCCGTATAACGTCAACGGCAATGAAATCGTCGCCGCGCTCCGGACGCTGTATGTGCTAGTGAAAGGGCGCGAAGGACGCGCGCTTTCAGGGGGAGCGAACGCACGTCGGAGAGCAAACGCGCGTTCTGCGCCGTGCTCCCTGAAGGGCTGCAGAACTAAGCGTCTCTTAATTTCCTCCTTTACAATCACCATATATAGAGAGCAAACCCGACTTTTTCCGTCGCGCGAAAGGCCTGGGGGGACGGGAGGGAGGGAGGGGAGGCGACGTTTAGCTGCGGCACTAAATGCGTATTTATATAAAAATGTTGCGAGGCGAGAAGGCGGGTATGATTTCCGACGCAGCTCGACGAGTGTCCCATTCTGATCTCGTCGAAAACCTCTGAGTCGCCCCCAGAGGCACCGGCAACAGTCACCAACGCCACGCGCGTTTGGTGCAAACGCGGTCAAAACGCCGACGGCGTCGACAACAGTTCTGCGCGTTGCCTGTGCAGCTGCATGTCCAAGTTTACACAGCTGATAAAACTACTTTTCTTACTCCGTATAGCTCTCTACTAATTTGCTATCGCAATTGATGCTTCGCCTTTCGGGTGAAACTGCGACGACTTTTTTGTTTCGGGTGAAACTGCGACGACCACGAGTTTAAACAGCTCCGCTGTTAAAAGAAGCTTGCTCCTTTCGGTACCAATCAAGGAGGTTTAAAGAAAATTTTTAAACCTCCTTGGTACCAATCAGGGAGGTTTAAAAAAAGTTGTCACAGTTTCACCTGAAAGGCGAAGCATCAATTGCGATAGCAAATTTGTAGAGAGCTATACGGAGTAATGATAGTAGCTTTATCAGCTGTATAAACTTGGACATGCAGCAGCACCGGCCACACGTAGAACTGTTGTCGACGCCGTCGGCGTTTTGCCCGCGTTCGCACAAAATGCGTGCGGCGTTGGCGACTGTTGCCGGATCCTCTGATATATAATAGGCACTTGGTGCCGCAGCTAAACGTCGCCTCCCTTCCCTCCCCCCACGGCCTTTCGCGCGTCGGAAGAAGGCGCGTTTGCTCTACATATATGGTGATTGTAAAGGAGGAAAGAGACGCCTACTTCTGCAGGCCTTAAGGGAGCACGGCGCAGAACGCGCGTTTGTTCTCCGCCGTGGGTTCACTCCCCGTGAAAGCGCGCGTCCCTCGCCCCCTTTCACTCGCACATACAGCGTTCGGCGGCGCGCTGAGCGGTTCGCCCTGACTGTCGAAGAGAGAGGTTGTGTTGCGTCTCGCTCCGACGACCTCGCCTCGCCAGTCGCGCCTAGCTCTTCTCCCGTGCGGTCGTGCCTGCACATCGCCCCGGCGTGTGCTGCACGAGCCGCGTGGCTCACCATCGTCGGCGACGTCACCTGCAGCCGCGCACGATTTGCGCGTCCCAACGCGCAACCCTGTGTGTTCCCTGCGGGCTTGCATCGTGCGACGAGTGGATTTGCTTCAGTGTTGTGCTCCGCGAGTGGCGTTCCCAACCCGACATCTGTGCCGCGTCCCCGGCTGTGCCGCCTCGTGCGCGCATCGCGTGGTCGGTGCTGTGCGCGCGACGTGCGTGTAGTGTGTTTGCCCCCTGTGACGCGCGGTTCGCGTGTTGACTGCGGAGCCGAACGGCATGGAGGGCTTCCGCAGGCCAGGAGAGCGCCCGCCGCGCGCGGGCCATCGTCGAAGTGCGAGCGCGTCTCTCGCGACCTTTGTGCCCGTGACGCTACAAGCGTCGCGTGAGCGAGGCGAACTAGAGGTGCGCGCCGCCGAGATCGTGGACGCGTGGATAAAGAAACAGGCCACCACCACCCAAGCAGCTGCCGCCGCGGCCGCGCCCGCCGTCACCGAGACACACGTGGCGCCGGCTAAACCTTCCCCGCAAGCGAGCCTTCCCCCCTCGGAGCAGGACGCCGCCATTGCTGCCATGGCGAGCACCCCGCTGCCCCCATCCGACGACGAGGAGGCCATGGACTCCTCCTCTTCGCGCAAACGCATGCGCGAAGCAGAGAGCGAGGAGGAGGAGCAAACC